>NW_010252188.1:0-7010 GCF_000690775.1 Eurypyga helias | reverse complement strand
CCCCCTCTGCTCTGCTCTCGTGAGGTAAGTATTGGGACTGCCTTTTGCCAAGGGATTAGCCATGGCACTGAGTTCTGTGCCATGAACAGGCAACGTGCCTGTGGCTTCCAGGTAGTGACCAGGAGAGCGCTTCCCATGAGCAGCTGCAGGCTTTCAGGGGGAGGATGTGCTCTCTTCTGGTCTTGTCTGCTTGCATTCAGAGGATGTGAACCCTTCGAAGCCTGCACTTTTGGAGCGGCTTCGGTAGCTTTTCTGATCAGTTCTTTCTTTAGCAGGTGACGTACCAAAATTTGGCCGTGGGGATTCTGCCTCCCCTGCTCCTGCTACCACGCTCGCCCAGCCACAGCAGAACCAGACGCAGACTCACCATACAGCGCAGCAGCCCTTCCTCAACCCGACCCTGCCCCCGGGATACAGCTACACTGGGTTACCTTACTACGCTGGTGTGCCCGGTGTACCCAGTGCATTCCAGTACGGGCCCACCATGTTTGTAAGTACGAGAGCCTAAACTGCAGCCTGCCCTTCGTGCCTCTCTGGCGTTGCTCTCTCCAGCCCAAACCTTCTACACCTTAGAATCACAGCACGGTTTGGGTTAGAGGGGACATCAAAGACCATCTAGTTGCAACCCCCCTGCCATGGGCAGGGACACCTTCCACTAGGTCAGGTTGCTCAAAGCCTCATCCAGCCTGGCCTTGAACACCTCCAGGGATGGGGCATCCACAGCTTCTCTGGGCAACCTGTTCCAGTGCCTCACCACTCTCACAACGAAGGATTTCTTCCTTACATCCAATCTAGGCCTACTCTCTTTCAGCTTAAAACTGTCACCCTTCGTCCTACAGGCAAAGGGTAGAAAGTTTACAGGCCCTGGTAAAGAGTCTGTCTGCATCCTTCCTGTAAGACCCCTTGAATCAGTGAAAGGCCGCAGTAAGGTCTCCCCGGAGCCTTCTCTTCTCCAGGCTGAACACCCCCAACTCGCTCAGCCTGTCCCCATAGCAGAGGGGCTCCAGCCATCTGATCACCTTCGTGGCCTCTTCTGGACTCTCTCCAAAAGGCCCATGTCCTTCATTGTCGGGGCTCCCAGAGCCTGAGGCAGTACTCCAGGTGGGGTCTCACGAGTGCAAAGTAGTGTCATCTTCTCCAGTCCACAAGGGATCTCAAGAAACGTGCAAGCATGAGAAAATAGCTGCAGTCCCTTCCCCTAGAAAAGAGGAAACGTAAAAGGCCAGAACTCACGGACTCCTACACAGGTTCCTGTAAACCCCCGACAGCTACGGCTCTTGAACTCGTGTTGCTGAGAGCCTTTTCTAGGCTCTGGAGAGTCAAGGGGAGACCCAAAGCTGAGTCAGGGAGCTGAGAGTGCCTAGGCAATCCTTTAGAGGGTGTGGGGAGACCCCATTAAGTCAGTGAGCAGCGCTGGCAGCCTCAGGAGGAAGAAGGTTATTTGGGAAGAGGTGATGTTCTGGGCAGAAGGGCAGATGAGCTTACCTTAGGCCCTGGTAGGACTGTGTTTGATGGAACAGCCCCAGCCAGGAGTTGGTGTTTCCTTTGGTACTGGAGGAAGAGCAGCGTGGTTGCTCCTTCCTGGGCCTGTGGGTAAGAGTTCGCTGCTCTCGGTCAGTGTGTGTCAGAAAGTGTCTACTTCTTGGGAACCAGGGAAGGACTGAGGGTTGGGAATGAGATAGATGTGATTGGTCTATCGATCGATCACCTCCCTAGGAAACACGCGAACCTCCTGCTCTGTGGACTGTCAGAAACAGGCAGCCTGTTCTCAGTCGGGGTGCACTGCCGTCAGGGGCTCCAGAAGAAAACCTGGGGCTCGCCCAAAGCCACTTGGGCAACGTACTGCTGGAAGCGCGAGTGCCACGTCCCTTGTCACCCCAGTGCTCCCAACTCCAGGTCAAAATTCCCCTCGGGTTCCTCACCAGGTGGCAGAGGGATCTGCTCTTCTGCTGTTCCTGGCTCCCAGCACCGCCTTTTCCCTCCCTTCGTCCAGGTACCTCCAGCATCTGCTAAACAGCACGGAGTCAACCTGAGCACCGCGTCGACTCCTTTCCAGCAAGCGAGTAGCTACGGGCAGCACGGCTACGGGGCAGGTACGCGGACCGCTGCGCTTTTCCCTTGGGCGCCCGCCGAGCTGCTTGCACACTCTAACCCCTTGTCTTGGTCACACCGGCAGGCTACGATGACTTAACGCAGGGAACGGCAGCTGGAGATTACAGCAAAGGAGGCTACAGTGGGTCATCTCAAGCACAAAACAAATCTGCTGGCACTGGACCTGGGAAAGGTAACACATGTGACTTGAGGTTGCTCTGGAAGGGATTTAGTAGGGCAAACTCCCAGTTCTGCCAGTGTGGTGCGGTCAACACAGCAGCCAGCTGTAAAGGGGATCACGATCCAAGCTGTTTCTCCATCTCCCGGTCACAAAATGCTTTTTTAATGGCCCAAATGTTCCTTCTGAACTTCACGGCTGAACTTGGCGTAAGGATTTGCGTGGCTGATGCGCAGCTTTGTCCACAGTTTGCCCAGCAGAAATGGGGAGCTCTCCTCTGCCAAAGTTTTCTTGGCCAAAGAGGAGTGGTCCCACAGCCATCCCGTGTTTGTGAAGCCTCAGCAGCTGGATGCTGCTGAAATGGTCCTCTGCCAAGTCATGACTAGAGTTGGAGTGTCTTGGTAGGCACGGGCGGTAGCCGTGTGCTAGAGGAGAGCAGGGCAGTTCACACACCTGCGGGCTGTCGTTTCAGCTGCTCTCTGTATGCCCTGTCACTCACCACGTTGTGTCATGCCTGGAAGTGTGGCCTTTGTGACTGCAAAGGCTGCAGCATTTGTGCAGCTTATACCAAAGCTTTATCCTGCACACGCTGGTTAGACCCGAGACACGTATGCTGAGCCGCTTAGCACTAACGAGTTCATCCTGGGGCTTAAGCGCGTACCAAGCCTTTGCTGTGCATTTGAAACACCCGCTGGCCTGTCTTCAGCCAAGAGCTGACCACACTCTGCTCTGTGGCGGCACAATCCAAAAGCGAGCAGGAAGGGTTCAAGCTCAGAGCAGTGCGCACCCCTGAGCCCAGGCCTCTGATTCACTGGCCAAAGGAACCGCCGGCTTTATTCTGACCCCCGCAGAAGGATCAGAGCCAGTCTTTACGATGTAGGCTGTGACCAAGTGGCTGCTTTGAGAGTCACCTGGCTGGTGAGCGGGGGGAGTTTCTGAGCCTGCTGTGGCCCCAGCCGGCGCGGGTAGAAGCCAGGCTGAATCGGTGGTCCTCATTCTCCTGGGGCAGAGAGCCATTGCAGACCTCACTCTTCTGTGGGATGGAAAAGGACAAATGTGTAGGAGATGCTGAGTCCCACCCCACATCTCACTACTGGTGCAGCCAGCTGCTGCCTGGTGACGTGCGTTGAATCCAGCGGGAACTGCTGGGTCGTGGACGTGGGTGATTTATGCCAGTGGGCTGGTTTCCTGCTTTGCAGGGGGAGGGAGGAACCAAGCCCTTCCCCTGTTCCTGTGTGGGGTGCCGTGGGGGTGTGAGCATGGGGCGAGTCACCGGGCTGGCAGCAGCAGCAGCAGCAGGGCGTGCGGTGGGTGAGTGGCTCATTGTTGGTGGCTTTTTGTTGTTTTCCAGGTGTTTCCGTGACCTCAAGTAACACAGGTGTGCCTGACATCAGTGGCTCAGTCTATAACAAGACTCAGGTGAGCAGCACTGGACCCTCCTCCCTCAGGGCTTTGGGCCAGGCCGACGGCTGCCCCTGCGGAGCGCTGGCGGCTGGGCCCTTTCCCAGGCCGGTCGCTTGGTCGTGGGCTCAGCAGGCCGTGGCATTTCTTACGCTGGCTCTGTTTGCTGTTGGAGAGGGATCTCGGCCTCTGTCCCACCACTTCCGATGGGTCAGCTGCTGATGCAGCGGGTGGCAGCGGCACAGTGCTCTACGCTGCCTGCACGTCCTGTGTCCCAGCTGGAAACAAAGAGCGTTTTTCGTCAGAATAGCCCCCAAGCAGATGAGGCCGTTTGTTTTTCCGCAGAGAGAGCGGTCGGTAGTGCCCATCCCTAACACCCCGGGCCCCTGTGCCACGCTCTCCTGTGGCCTTTGCTCTGTGTACAGCTTCCCAGGGAAAGCAGAAAGCGTTTGGCAAGCTGTGGAGTGCAGTGGGGTTACGTGCAGCTCTTCTCTTCCCATCCTTGCACCCTCAGGTGGGGACTCGGTGTCTGGCTATGACCCAAAGCTTACAGCTTTGGCCCCAGGGAGGACAATCTCACTGCCAGTTCTTGCGTTTTTGTTGGGCTGCCCTGGCTAGGTCAAGCCATGCCAGGGTGAGCCCCCGCAATGCGTGAAGGGCGGATTCCAGGCAGCTGCTGCCATCCGTGTGCCACGGAGTGAGGAGAGGTCAGGGGAAAAAGGCACACGGTAGCTGTATAAACAAAGCTGAAATCAAAAGCCAGAGGCGTGCAATAGGGGTGAGAACAGGAGCTGGAGCTCATCCGTTGAAGTGTTTGCAGGTACTCGATGGGACTTGGCTTGCTCACGGGGCTGGTGAAAGGTTCAGGCGATGTGTGTTTGGGCCACTCTTGTTCGCGTCGGGTCACCGTGGGGCTGCTCACACCAGCCTCTGACGCCGTCCCCCTCGCCCCCTGTGCAGACGTTTGACAAGCAGGGATTCCACGCTGGCACACCGCCTCCTTTCAGCCTGCCCTCTGCTCTCGGATCGACCGGGCCCCTGAACCCTGGTGCTGCCCCAGGTTACGCTCCAGCCCCGTTCCTCCATATCCTACCTGCGCATCAGCAGCCTCATTCCCAGATGCTGCATCACCATCTGCAGCAGGACGGGCAGGTGAGTGGGCCGCTTCTGCCTGGCAGCGTGCCTGAGGGCCGGCTGCTCCCACCCCCACGCCAGCAGGGCCTTGGGGGGCTTTGCTTCCCTCAGCTTTTGCTCTGCTCCTTGGGAAAGGGCCTTGGCACCGACTGCAGCCTGACAGGCGCCCTGATGTTGACCAGCCTGGGGACGGCACCTCAAGAGGTTCTGCCAGGGGACGGGCCGAGTCCTGGCCCTGGGGAGAAGCGACCCCACGCACCAGTGTATGCTGGGGCCAGAGCAGCTGGGCAGCCGACTCGGGCTGTAACTCGGGGGGAAAATCACGCACCCCTTGCAGGCTGTGTGTCGGCTTTGATCCCTCATTTGGTTTCAACAGCCCATGTGTGTCCTTCCCTCGCTCTGAACGTTCCCTGAAGGAACAGAGCGTTGTGCCTAGGAGCCGCAGCAGGACGGGTGACTTCCCTCTGCGAGGGTGTGACATCCCTGGTCTCTGTTCACCTTGAGAGAGCTCCGCTGCTGCCCCCAGTGCTGCTCCTCTCCTGCCGTGTGCCCGAAGGTGTCTCGGGTGGGGGGTGAGGGGCGCGTCCCGCGCTCCTGCTCGGTGTCTCTGTGGCTGCCGGTCCTGTGTTGAGAGAGGCGGAGATGCTGCCGAGCAGAAACGGACCCGTTTGTGGGGGAGCATCCCCGTGCTGGGGGCTGTCAGGGCTGTCCCTGGGGCGGCAGCTCTTCTGGTGCCATTCGGAGGGGCTCGTCTTCCTGGGAGCACTGATGCCCATGTCTCCTTCCTTTCCCGTTTCCAGGGTGGGTCTGGCCAGCGCAACCAACCCAGCACCATGCAGCAAAAGTCTCAGGCTACCAAAACCGCCTATGGCACTTCTCCATACTGGACAAGCTAAATCTGGAAGGGGGGAGGGGGAGAGAGAGTGAAAGGAGGAGAAAAACGCAAAAAGAAGAGAAGAAAGGGGAAAAAGAAAAAGAAAAAAGCCTAAGCCCATTCCTGGAGTTATTAGGAGCAGAAGTAACTGCTCAGCCAAACGTCTGCGCGGGGAGAACTGCAGCCAGCCAGCCATTCTCTGTGTGACTCGCCCGCTTCCTCTTTGAGTTGCTGTTGTATGTAATATATTTATGTATGTATTTGTAAATGTAATAGAGCCTAAATGTGGTTTTCTGCATCTTGCGGCCTCTTTTATTTTCTTGGTAGGAAAACTAATTATTCATTTCCCATCTGCACCAGGGCATCCTTCCTTGGTTTTTTGAGCTCTATGGGCTTTATACCTCCGTCAGAGACAAACCGCGCCACTTTCTTGGAGCTGGAGCCCATCTGTTTACTTTAGTCGTTCTACATTCTGGCCAATAAGGAGTCCTGCCCCATCCCCAAAAAAAACCCAAAACCCAAAAGAATCCAGACCTGTGTCCCGTTGGTTTGATTTCTGCCCACAGCCCCCAGTAGAGCTCTTACCTTAAAGAGGGAAACGACAAACACGTTTTGGGGGCCTCCCCCTCTCTTTCGTCTCCCCCCTCCCTCTCGCTGTGGAAGACAAACTCTCCGGGGCAGTTTGGTCACTCTGGCCTTGAGCTGCAGCCTCACCCTAATTTTCAGTTTCTGAATAACGAAAAGACAAGGCAGGGTTTTCTTTCTTGTTTGTTTGTTTGTTTGTTTGTTTCTCTAGCAAGAGACTTTGGATGGCTCAGTGTGCCCTGGGTCCTCCTTTCCATCATTAGAGGCAAAAACTATGTAGCGGTTTCTTAAATAAAAGCATAAGCTGTGTCTTGTACCTCTTCTTGCCCTGAGCCACCCTGACCAGGAAAGCCAGAGGTACTGGCTGGAAACTTCACCTGCCCCTCCCCACTTTTGGTTCAATCAAGCCCCCAGAGGCAACTCCGGGTCCTCGTCCTGCACCCGTGCGGTGAATGTTTTGGGAGTTTCATTTCTTTATAGCCCTTCCTCCACCTAATAAAGATCTGAGCATATCACTGGCGTTTGTCTGCATTGTCAAAGGCTGCAGGAGCAGCTTTGCCCTCACAGCCTGTCCCTTCCCACCTCCTGCAACCAAAGCTCAGCTGGGAGGGTCCGAGCAGCAGGTGGGGGTGCAGGGGACGCCGAGTCCCATGACAAAGGTGAGTGCGCCTCGGTGCTGAGAGCTCACAGCCCCTGCAGCGGGGGTGGGATCCGGGCAGCACCCGAGTGGAGTGGGGCTGGGATCTG
>NW_010252187.1:13942-14863 GCF_000690775.1 Eurypyga helias | reverse complement strand
ATGTGAGGGTTGAGAGAGTTGAGTTAAGAACAGATTGTTATATGTGATAAGCACTGCATTACAATGTGATGGTGGCTGATCCAGGTGCTGAGTGGGGGGCTTTTTAGGCTGCACCGCAGTATCTGCTCCTTTATGTGCTACTGATGACCTTGATTTTTTATGTGTGAGAGCCTGGCTGAGGGGTTTGGTCAGGCTGTTTTGTGTGCTGCTGATGCTGGCAGGGGTAATCTGCCTCTATCTGTACTTAATATTGTCGGCCCCCTGGTACATCATGAGTTGTCTCCTGGAGGCTTTCCACAATTACACCTCTCCCTTTTTCCCCTCGGGGATACAGCCGATACGGGAGAGGTTATTTGGTGCTGGGTTGGATATGGAAAAGAATTTTCAATTTTTTCCCTTTCCTCTTGGTTCTGTGGCACAGGCATACAAGTATTTTGGAGATTTTTCATGCGGTTTTGGGTGACCTGTGCCTAGGGATCAGCTTGCTAGTAAATGTTCTAGTGGCTCTGGGTAAAGTTAAGGAAATGTTTGGTAACGCTGCCCCATCCACTAACTGCCCAGGGCAGGCACAGGGTTTGTGCAGCCACCCGAGCTGCTTTAATGCGCAAGGAGGCAACATGAACCCACACAGGGGACAAGCTGGTAGCCCACACATCTGCAAGCATGCCTGCATCACCCTCCACCATGCCTGCATCACCCTCCACCATGCCTGCATTAATGTCATTGCCTCCCAGTGTGGCCAACCTGTCTTCCACTGCAATAAGCCCACCTCCTACAGCGGCTTCTCTTCCCCAGCATTTTGTGTGCTATTGCCTGTGTCGACCCCTGTCAGTGACCCCAGTTCAGCAAAAGAAATACATATGTAAATCAGTGCGCATAGTCGAGGATGGTGAGGTAGCAGGGCGTATTTCAAGGGGCTAG
>NW_010252187.1:0-13906 GCF_000690775.1 Eurypyga helias | reverse complement strand
AACCTTCTTTAAATACATTTTGACATAATAGATTTCATGAATCATAGATTGGTTTGAGTTGGAAGGGACCTTAAAGATCATCCAGTTCCAACTCCCCTGCCATGGGCAGGGACACCTTCCACTACATCAGGCTGCTTAAAGTCTCATGCACACTGGCCTTGAACACTTCCAGGGATGAAGCATCCACAACTTCTCTGAGCAACCTGTTCCAGTGCCTCAACACCATCACAGGAAAGAAATTCTTCCTTATACCTAATCTACATCTACCTTCTTGCAGTTTAAAGCCACTACCCCTTGTCACTACATGCCCTTGTACAAAGTGCCCCTCCAGCATTCTTGTAGGCCCACTGAGGTACTGGAACACCACAATTCAGTCTCCCTTGAACCTTCTCTTCTTAAGGCTGAACAACCCCAACTCTTTCAGCCTGTTTTCATACGAAAGGGGCTCCAGCTCTCTAATCATCTTGACTTTCTAACTCAGTCCTTAAAAGAACTGATCATTACCTGACAGCTGTCTGCAATAACTAGAAACAACTAAGTTACTAGGTAAAGTAAAACTAAAAAAAGTAATTGCAATACTCCTATCCTGTGAAGAAATCATTACTAAAGCAAAAAGCTAACTTTTAATTATTTTCCACGTGGATTACCTTGTGCTAAGAATTGCCTAGATAAGTGGCTAACATTAGGAATGTATATTTACATCCCATTGTCAACTGTTTTGAGATTCATCTGTAGTTAATAAAAAACTCAAGTCTAATTTTTTTGTGTTGTAATAAGCATAATACCATTTAGACAGAATGATTCTATCAGCCTACTATATATCTTAAACAAAAGTTATTAGTTGAATTGCATATTTGTTAATCTAGGATCTTGGACTTTGCAGCACACTTCCACAGATCTGGAGGTAATGGAACATACATGCCTTGAGTGTTATTCTATACAAATAAGTAGAAATGCTATTCAACTTTAAGATTGATTTTTGTTTTAAACAGCTTTGTTTTCACCAAAATGATCTCCTTGATTTCTACTGATAAATGTAAGAGAATGTATTTTGTGGTATAACTTCAGACTCTTCCAAATCAGCTTATTAACACGAGCATTGGTAGTCACCGCTTGAGCCCCCAGAGTGTCCAAATTAAAAGAAATGCAGACGTAGAAACTATATTAACTCCCAGGCTGAGATTGTTTACTTCATGACTCATCTACGAACAGTCCCTCAGTTTACCTCCCTTGTTGGCCTGACTGGGTTTATATCTCGATACCAGATGACCATATTCTGCAGAGGATTTATACAGGAAAAAACAGAAAATCAGTGAGAAAATGAGTTACCAATTTCTCAATATGATGAATAGTAAGATATCATTCATTGCTTTGGAGTTCTCTTTCTATGACAGCCCTTAACTTTGTCAGCACTTTTTCCCCATATATGAAGCATATATTTAAAGAATCACAGAGAAATATTAATTCCATTCAACAAGATAAAAAACCCCATTAATTTTATTTAAATCTACATTTTTTCACCTACAAGGTTTCAATGATTTTTTCTTACATAATCGTAGTTTGTGCTCATTTAAAAAAAAAGAGTGAAAAAACCCTCAAGGATGGAAGTTCATAGAATGACCTCGTTTTCCTTTGCAAGGAAGAAAAAGGAGTGATTAACTATTTATAATCTCAGATGCTTAAATTTTAAAGATTGATTACAATGAAATGAGAAAAAAAAAGTAATACACAACACCTAGAGATTAGGACTACAGCAGAAAAGAAAGATAATATCAGTTGTTTTTTTCACTAGCATTAATAACTGTTCTTATTACACCTACCGGAGACCACTAAATGCTCACAAAACCATAGAAAATCTAAAACATCTGGAATGTAATAATCTGCTTTGTGAAAATCTAATATCTAGAATATGTGTTGCATTAGTCTGCCACAAGATATTCTGGTCTTAAAAATGGGGTCCCACCTAGCACATGTAGCATCCCAGGAGTGTCATGTTATAAAACCAGTGAGAATCAGGTTCTCAGACCTTATGTTCTGTTGCAAAATCTACAGTCTATGACAAACTATCAGCTGATCACTCACGAAGAGTATTAACATAGATGGCTTAATTTTCTTAGCTATAATTCAAAATATGGATTTTAATTCTAATAGAAAAGCATATATACTATACATTCTCAACTATCCAAATGTAAGAAGAACAAACAAACAAATTTAACATACTTAGGAAACATATAAGTAAATGTAAGAGAACTCTCTTCAAATCACACAGCATGTTAATTTTTGGTTTTATTCATGAAAGGTTCCATCACATAACAAATGTGGGGTTTAGTGTATCTTGAATTATGGACAGATATAAATACTGATTCTGGAAAAGCTATTTGTGTTAACTGAAAAATGAAGATGGAAATATCACTAACAATATTGGAAGTTCTATAACATTTTGAAAGAAACATGTCTAAATTGGTTTGACTGTGGTTAAATTGGTTACCACAATGGGGTAACTGCTACAGGTCCTTAGCAATACAAAGTCTCATTATGAAAACAGATAAATTGTACTGCAGGACTTAAAAATAAGCCCTATCTAAGCATGGAAAGGCTTTTAAGGAGTATTTTTGATAGAGGAAATCAGAGGAAGAGCTACTACACAACAGATTAGATTGAAATAGATAAGGCCTGCTATACCCTTGGGAGAGGAAAATCAGGCAAAACTAATAACCAACAGACAGCCTTGAAATAAAAGTTCAAAATAAGGAAGTTATCTATTACAATGAGGACAAAGTAACATAGTGAAGAAATGAGAAATCTCTGAAGGGCTGTGTCTGTGTGTGTGTGTGTGTGTGTGGTAGAAATCAAACCAAAACAACACAGGGAAAAGGAAATATTTGACCAAACTGGTTACAGGGTTACAGATGAGTGTAAGAAACAGTAGAATTGAGGTGAAACTTTTACTAAGTCCATGGACATGCAGGCAATGGTTTACTTCAGTGGCCTTTGAATTATTTCTGAATTATTGTCACTAATAGAGTGATACCTTGACTAGGAATAGAAACGTATCTCTGTGTGTTTTAGAGAGCACATAGCGATATAGCTGTCCTGCATATAAACTGTAACCCTATAGCAGTTTGTAATTTTTAGTTTGTGATACTTATGCAACTAATTTTTAAGAATGTAATTTATTCAGAATTACACGTTCTAGAAAATCCTAAAAAAGACCCAAAACTAGAAATTCAATCAGAAAGAATTTGACACTGGTAGCTGTTCTCTTTTTAGAAAGGATTAACGGTTATTGAATGAATCACCCAACTGTTTTCAGACCCTGGCTGCTAAAAGGTAAGGAAACTATTGTAGTGATGCTTATTTAGTAGTGACAAGTTTGGTAAGAAATATGATGTGTAAATACGATGGCCATGTTATCAAATCTCATTATTGGCACATAATCACATACAGATAAAAT
This sequence comes from Eurypyga helias, assembly GCF_000690775.1. Lineage (NCBI taxonomy): Eukaryota > Metazoa > Chordata > Aves > Eurypygiformes > Eurypygidae > Eurypyga > Eurypyga helias. The sequence goes on along the minus strand of NW_010252187.1, from coordinate 10,452 downwards.
TTGCTGAAAAACAATGTTACACATAGACAGATATTTGAGGGGTTTATTCATTCTCTTTTCAACTTTTGAAACATATTTACCAGATAATGATAGCTTTTAAATTTATAAAGAATTTTTTGAGGTGACCCCCTTCCTCTAGGAAGTATAGTTTCATGAAAAATTGTCAAATAGGAGAAAAGGAGGAATTGGCAGTGTTTAATGAATTCATTTTAGGATTTGCAGGCAAAATTTGTCATCCCAGCTGCAAAACTATTCTTTTGTATTACTGACAGGATCGTCACAACCTGATTATGTTAGAATTTGTTAATCCCATTTCCTGGATTAAGATATGTATTAATTTTGCCAGTTTAAAAAATAGTTTTCACAGTGTTTTCAGAGAACATTATCTGAAAAATTACAAAGATTCTTGTGTTATTAACACTATACTTTATTTGAGGTCTTTTAATTTAACTATATGAGGATTTTTTAAAGAGTATTGCAATAATGGATAAATATATTCAGATTGTGAAAACCTAACGATAAAAAAAGCAGATAAGTCCACACAAACAGAGAAGAATACAGGGGGAAAAAAATAGTTGAATAGAGATAAAAGAGCAAAAGAAAAAGAAACCCAAACAAACAGGAAAAGATGAGGTAGAAAAGTTTGTGTATCTATAGTTTTCAAACACACAAAATCCATTATTTTCTATAAAGTAATTCCACATTTTTTCTTTCTTTAATTTTTATGTTCCTCCTATAGCCAGCATGCAACTAACCTAAGTCTTTCCTTTATAGTGGCAGTATTTTGAGGACATTGAAAGCTGTTTTCATTATAGTCAGATTCTTATTTTATTCTCAGTTTACAGGTGTATGTTCTTTACTATTTGCCCTAATTTCAGTGGTGGAAAGGTTGTTTAATTGAAATGGGTTAGCTTTACATCAGAATTCTCCTCTGTTTAAGGTGAAGACTTGTGCTGGTTTGAGGTGGGATAGAGTTAATTTTCCTCACAGTAGCTAGTATGAAGCTCTGGTTTTGATTTGTACTGAGAAAAATATTGATAGCACACTACTGATTTAGTTGTTGGTAAGAAATAGCTATAGCAAATCAAGGACTTTTTCAGTTTCTGATACTGTCCCTGTGTTCCCATCTTCTTCTCTACAAGAAGCTGGGAGGGGACATAACCCGATCAGCCAACCAAACTGACCAAATGAACATTTCATGCCATCAAACATCATACTCATTGTATGAGTTGTGGTTAGGTTGACAGGAGGGACAATCGCTGTGCAGGGACTGGCTGAGAGTTGGACAGTCGGTGGTGAACTGTTAATTAATTTTGTTTTCCGTCCCTTTTTCCTTTCTTAAAATTACATATTATTATAATTAGTACTAGTAGTAGTGTTTTCATTACATTTTATCATTATTAGTCATTATTTTATTTTATTTAATTTCTTTTCAATTATTAAACTGTTCTTATCTCAACCCACAAGTACTCTTATTTCTTTCCCTATCCCACTGGTGAGGGAGAGGTGAGCGAGCAGCTGTGTGTTGCTTAGTTGCTGACTGGAGCTAAACCACAACAAGACTGATACATATATAGTTGATGAAAAGACAGTAAGGAGGAAGTAGGTGTGTGATGCAAGATTAGAGGGTCACTGCCTAGCTCTTTGTTACAAAGGCATGTAAAAATCAATAGTGTCTTTGGTTCTCTCAGTTCAGTCATTTGAGTTAGGCAAACTATGGTGTCAGAAGGGGCGATAGATGCTATGTTCAGTCATTTCTTCACTGACAAATTATACCAGATAATGGAAGAAGTGACTCACTGTTTCTTGAATTAAGTTTTGGAAGTTCAACAAATTTTTATTCTTTGTCTAGCACTCATAAAAAAAAAAAAAAAAAACACTATAAAAGACATCAAAAATACCTTGTAGTCACAAGAGGCAGAGGTTCTCTAAATATTCTGTATGTGCTCCTGTGGGATCATTTGGAACTAGAAGTTGAAAAAGTTTCAGGCTGAGCAAGTGGCTTTGTGTTACTGACACAAAGGTTTGTGGCTTTGTGTTGCTCACAGGAGTCAAACCATGATAATGGAATATCCCATTTTGCATTTTGGAGGATCAGAAATTGCTTCACCAAGAAGCATATATTGCATAGAGAAACTATGAGGGAGCTCACACTGCAAATTTGAGATCACAATTCAAAGTTTTGGAAATTTTTTATTAGAACATATAATTCTAAAACCTCTCTGAATGTGACAGGAGAATGTAAAAGACATTTATATTTATTCTTCCCATAAGATTTGGGTTATTCTAAAACAAATGCAGGATGAGAAAAAAATTACTTCCACTGTGGAACCACTTTTGTTTAGCAGATCAGAAGTATCACTGTAAAATAGCACCTAACTGTACAACAGGGAAGAAAAATGAGCTAGTTAGAAAAGTAGACTTGCATATATTATCAATTACTAAATTATTTTCTGGTTATTAAATTCACACAGAAAACAAGTGGAATCAAAATAAATTACTAGTATTTGTATTTTACTACAAAATGACATTGAGTAAACTAATGATAAGGGACATGAAAATCTGTATTTTCAAGATAGTCAGAAACTGGATAGTGTAATTTCCAGAAGATCTCCAATAGCATGTAGCTCTTCTATCCCCATGCTTAGCCTGTAGTTCCATACTAACTTTTTTTTTTAAATTACTAATATCCTTCTTGGTGGTACTTTACGTTCCTTAGAGGTCACTGAGTGAAGTAATCAGTCTGAAGCTGTTTAGCTTCTTAGATATAACAAGATCGGAACCCAAGGTAGTCTTACTACAGGCCATTGGAGAAACTAATATAACACACACTGGTGACTTGAGATTAATTTTATACCTGTCATGACATCTTGCCAAAAATATTCTAAGCAATACTGCAAATTGCTGTACAACAGCTGATCGTTTCCAAGAAAGGAAATATAATTTTGACATGTTGTGATTGACTGCACAACCTCTGTTAGTGTGAAATAAAGCTGTATCACCATTATATATTTACAGAGGAGACACGAAAGAGAAAGTAAAAACACTCCTTTGCTCCTAGATTGCTATTCAAGGCTTCAGTGAAAATGAAAATGAGAATGTGTTAAGAACTGTAATTAGAAAATAAAACCAAAATTTTTTATGAACTAATTTATTAGGCACCCAAACAGAAAAGATATGTGGGCTGTGCTGCACATCATCCAACATTTGCTTGTTAAATAAATATTCTCTGGGTCATTTATTGATTGATGGAAAGATTTCAGATGGGCATGGGATCAAAATGTAATTTTGTTTCATAATAAAGACTTAAATCAGCCACATTTTAGAAAAAGTAAAGCCAACTGATTAAATGAACAATGGTGATAGCAGACGAAGATATGAACACAAAAAAATATTTCCCCTATCTTTACATTTTACAATGCAGCTATTTGTACATTAATTTACAACTAAATTTGAAAATGCTTCTTCTTGTATTTAATTTAACTTCCAATTAAAATTAATTCTGAAGACTGCTAGAAACATGCCATTTTTATGGCATTTCAAGTATTGTATCATATTATATTTTATTTGCCTAATTGGTAGAAAAATTACTTCTTCCTTAAACTCTGGAAAAATTCCATCTTTCATAGAGGCTCAAAATTATTTCATCTGGCTATGTAGGATTACAACTTTTATTTCTGTTCATTGATACATGTTTTGTAATATGTGTCAATGTTCTTAAAAATACAATGGACTATTATTACCATATCAAAAAGTAAGGGGTTGCAAAAAGTTTTTTTAGATATTAAAAAGGCAGATGGAAATAATAATGTCTCTGAAGACGCTGCTATCCAAACACAGAGGAAAGAAGACCTGAAAACTACATACGAGCCTGGAATAACAGAAAAGGAAAGATCTAGCAAAGACATATGCCTAATTACTTCCAAACCTTTATTTTATACAATGTTTCTTTAGAGAAGGGAGAGGTTCAACTTCACAGCCAATATTTTTGTGGAGGAAATTAATGAAGGAATGGCAAAGCTAGATTTGCCAAGTAGGACTTTGCAAAGAACTATGAAGGAAGATGAAAGATTTAAAAAAAAAAAAAAAAAAAAAGCAAGAAACAAAGAATAGCAAATTTCTTTTTTTTTTCTTACATAACTAACATGTTAACGAAGGTATAGGGTAGAATCAACACATAAAATAACAAGAGAATTAAGTGGTGATGACACTAAAGATAGAGAAAATAAAATGCAAAGCTTACAAAAAAAAAATCTAATTGTAAGAAAGACATTAATGAGAACTTCAGAAAACTACTGCAGACTAATGCAACATCTGGAAGAATATGGAATGACAATACTGAATAAACCAAATTAGAGGAGAAAAATGGATGAAAAATAAAGAAATTTGTAACCAAAACTGACAAGAGGGAAGTTTATAATTTAAAAGCAAAATGGGAAACATACCTGTTCTTATACTATCTGATTATGTCCTCATTATATTAAATTTAGAACAAGTAATTATTGTCAGGCAGATGGCCCAGTATTGTACATAACTGCATGGAGGACTTCACATGATGACTCACTGACCCAGATCTTACACATTTTGTTTTTGTAGATTATGGTAATTGAATTTGTTGAATCATTTCACTGAATTAGCAAGTTTCTGGTTTGAGGGACTTTTTTTTTTCTTTTTTTTTTTCCCCAGTAGTACAGTGACTCCAGTTTCCTGTCAGAGAAATGCTCCAAAAATGGAGTACTTCAAATCATCCAGCAAAATATATAAATAAACATATACAGTGCATGCTGGTCACTGTACTCTGTGTCAGTCTGTGGTTTAGTATATGAGGCTCTGTAGTAAGCTTCAAATAATAACATTATCCCTTGAAGCATTTCATTACCTACATATTTCACTTTTGCATATGTACTAATTTTTATCTCAAAAGGAGATACTAGTCATCAGTCATTCAAAGATCACTGAATTGTAGTCATAATAACCACTCTGATGCAGAAGACAGTCATCAGCTAATTTATGGTCCTATTTAAGATATTTATGCTAAATATATATTTAATATTCAGATAGAAAGATACAGTAGTCTATCAGTATAGATAGCAGTGGAATCCTGTGAAGTTGCATTACATTGTTTAACTAGATATTTATGCTTTTGGCTTTCTGTTTAAACATATGCTGTGCTAAAACTGTTGAAAATCTTCTAAAAATGTAAATTGGTATTAATTTTAAGAACATCTACAGAGATTAATTTTCCCCTGTTACTGATCTTCACATCTATCAGCTGTCAGGTGTGCTCAAAGTCTTGTAAATTTCATATACAGGAAAAGAATCATACTGACAGCAGAGGTATGTGCATTAAAACCAATGCTTATGAGTGCCTGTAAAAACCTTTGAAATTAAAACTCCTTAGGTCCATGCATTAATATCTCAACAAATTTTTAATCAGCTAAAAGCTGTAGTAGATTAAGTAGGGATTAATAAATTCAGAAACAAGATCTCATTTTTAATGAGGTATCCAAAAATAAATCCAGAGCATATTAGAAAGTCTACTCCATTAGCAAAAATAAGATGGTCAAAAGGTGTTTCATGTAAATTCAAACCCCTGATATATGGCAAAGAACAATGTTTGAGGGCTGCTGTGTCTGGCTTCTGAAATGAACTGGCAATATGTAAAGTCCAGAGACAGCTGCTAGCTGTCTTATCTGAGGGTTAAGATAATAAACTTTGGGGACTGTTAAAACCAGAAACATTCAGACAAGCTTATTTCATGTTCAAGTGCTGCATTCATGTCAGTTATGTATGCCAGTTAGACTCCACAAATCATTCACATTATATATGTCTTTTCTGACTTTTTAATACAATGCTTTCATGTAAGGAATCATCATCTTTTATGTAGCAGCATTGGTGCCTGCATCCCAGTACTTCTTCTCAAAGAGAAGTCATGGTTACAACATATACAAACAGTAAAGAAATGAATAAATATACAAATAGTAAAACCAGATTAATTCAAAGTTTTGTACAAAAACATGAATCAACAGTTTTGTAAGTAAAACCAGAAGAATTCAAAGTTCAGCTGATGAGTATGAATTTTTCTCCTGGGATAAGTAAATACATGTTTTAAAAATTATTAAAAAATGGAAATATTGTTTGTAATGTGTCTAGTCTTACAATTTAAAGGGATGATACTCTGTAAAATAGAACTTGATTGTGTTTTTTACTCAACATATAGAAAACAAATATATTTTAAAAAATTCTGGGTGATAGTTTTGTTTTTTCTTTGGCAAGATGGTGAATAAGAAAGATCCATAATATAACATGATTAATGGATGGAATGAGTGAGCAAGCTGAATATCAGAATAGTAGGATGTGTAAAATTCCGATATGAAACAATTTTTTTTCTTTTTTTTTTTTTTTTGTGAGGAATAACAAATAGTTCTGGAATATGAACATCCAAATGTATACTTGAGAAAGTATTTATGCAAACCATAAATCCTGTCACAAGATGCATGCTAGGAAGAATCTCCACCCTGACATTAAAGCAGAAGAACCCATAGTGGTGACATTTTGACACATGATGTGCCAATTGTATTATCATTCCTAAATGAAGCACAGGAAGTGAGCCTTTCATTGGCTCATTTGTCATGATGATTGCCACATAGAAAATAAAAATTAAATTTTCAACTCCGATATATATTTAACTGCTATTTAGAGCAACTCCAATAGAAGAAACAGAACAAGCCGTAACAGCATAGTGTATAGTGTGTGAAGTATTTGTCAGGAAGTCTGGAGACTAAGACCACCAAGGTTTGAAAGGAGCAAAAGAGGCTGCAAATGCACTGAAACTGTGGGACACTGATAACTGATTAAAAGACCTTTCAAATATTTTAATGTTGAAGCTGTACGGCATTTTATTTTCTCTGATTATGACTAAAATATCTCCTCTAAGGTTACATGATTGTTGCAACTTTCCTTATGAAATGACACGTAATTTTTTCTGTGAGGAGAAGCATGCCTTTCTTTTTTGTTAGGAATCTTCCATGCCTTGGAAAAACACGGTAACAAAAACTACTACTGAAAGGAAAACTGTACATTGAAAATGCAGGAGGAGATTATTAGGAGCTTGGTATAATCAGGAGAGAAAAAGTAAAAGCCGCAAAAAGGAACTACCAGAGAGTTGGGGGAAGGGTCAAATACTTAAATATTTCCTACCTGGCAGTGTCAAAACCTGGATTCATCCCATCTCAATTCAGGTGCTTAATATTGTAGACCAAAGCTGCACAAGGCAAATCTGGGCCAGAATTAACAGGAAAGCTCAGAATTTCAAAATTAACACTGCTGTGGTCCTTGTAATATATAGCAGATAATTGAAAAGATATGAAAGTACGCAGATGGTAAACAGTTGGGTTCTTCAGTCTTCACTAAGATTTTGAGAAACCTCAGAGATGCAGCTAGGCAAAAATGTGAAAAATTCTGATCTTGAAGACATTTTTGTTGATACATATTTTATTGTTATAGAACAAAACTTTTTTCCTAAGTGGAAAGATTGAGGAATTGTGTCCTATATAATCAGTCAATTCCATATTTTTTATCCTTAAATGATCTCCAGGAATTTAATTATATTTTAATCATCTATTATCCATCCTGAAAAAAATGTTATACACACTGGGATTGTGCGTTGCAAAGAAATAAACATTATAAGACTCTTTCACATTATTTTTAAGCTGTGAGGAAGGTTAATTTGCACACATGAAATTTGCTGTGTTAAAAAGCATGAGTACACTGAATGTGAAGAGAACAGGATGTAGTTTTGTATAACAAATTTTAAATTTAAGTCATTAAACATAATAAAAAGGTGAACTGCTCTCTACCAACTGTATAGAAAGAGACATTACAGACTTTTTTCTAGAATCATAAGCTATCATAGTTTGTATTGGGTTTTTTTCACTCAAAGAGAACATTACAAATGGCTTCACACACAATTAACAAAAATCACTTTATTTATTCTCCATTTGGAGAATTACAGTTCTGTCCTTTGGTAAAGTATAAGACTTCTGTCGTATCATGTTATAAGATTAGGCATGACTCTAGGTTTGTAGTGTGTGATAGAAATTTTGAACTGGTAGTTTGGGAGGACAGAAGAAAGAGTCTGTATCTTGACAGAAAGAGCATCTTCCTATAAACATTAGTAAACTGGTCTGCTTATGAACTATAATCTCTATTTTTTGACAAACGCGTAATTGATTTTGAACTTCTGTAAGAAGGACATATAATTTCCCCACAGAGGCCTGGAGGAATGACATACATTTCATGCAGCTGTTCTGTTATCTAAAAAGCAAAAAATGTGTTCAGGATTTGGGCATGAAATTATCTTATTATTTCTTTTTGGAATGACAACATTTGATCGTATTCAAAGGGGATTTCCTGAAAGACAGGGAATTTAATGGAATATCCCTTACTTTCCTCCAAATTAATTGCAGGACAGAAAAAAATATAAGAATGGGATAAGAAGTAAATTACTCTAAATTACAAATAAATGGGAAATATGTTCAAGCTATTGCTCCAAGAGTCCTAGTGTTCCTAGTGATGCACTGCAGGCCTTCCTGCACTGTTTTTTGTGGACCCATTTCCAACAGAGACTCATTCTTAGAACTCAGGGGCTTTAGACAGCCTATTTCAAGCAATTTTCCTGGGTATTTGCGGTGCATCACGTTGCCTTCTGAGTGGAGATAAATGGTGACGCATTTGTGTTTCTCTAAACCTTGGATCCTTCATAGAGTTCAAACTCTGTAGTGGCATTTTCTCTACCAAGGGTATACTGTGTTGAATAATAAACTGGAGAAATCATGATGCCCTTAATGCTTCCCATAATCTGAGGCATTATTCTTGGAAAAAGAGAAGCAGCCTAAGTGGAGTAGATATGGTCTCAGGACTCCATTGTTTATGATAGGGTATGATGGCTTCACATGATGATTCACAATGGTGATCCACACCATTGCCTTAGTAGCAATTTAAAGACAATGGTGATTCTCAGAATTTGAACAGAAAGAATGATTTATTTTGTATACTTTCTGTAATTCTTACAGTGAAAGAAATCCCAAGAATGTAAGGTGAGATTTGTGGACTCAGAGGAAGATGAAATTCCAATCAGAAAAAATCATAATGAAGTAAACTGTGTAATAAAGTCAATAACTATATGACTTAGTATAATAAACTTGGGACTTCAGAAGAAATAAATTATACTAAAGCAATCACATACTAATTAATAAAAGAGAATTTTATGAGTCATAGGCAGTGTATTACCATAATAATTACAAAAAAGCACTAATCTCATTAAACCAACCTGTAACGTGATTATCAGCTCACATGAATTAGTGATGCATGCTTCTCATACAGCAGAGAAAACCTCATATGAAAACACTAATTATAGCTGATGCAATGGAAAAGGCATGGATATTATTATTTTTTCAATATTTTAGTGGAGGAATTTTCCTTTTTTTTTAGCAAGAGAGTAGGAAATCAGCTTTGATTAATCTCTGCAAAGGTATCATCTTAATCACATCTACTTGCATGTCTTTAATTCTTTTAATTTGCATTTTTTTTATTTACATTGAATAGAAACACTTTATACAAGTTTTCGTTTGGCTTCCTAAAGCTGTGTTGCTGAAGCTATTTCTACAAGGAGCCCTTCAATTGACTATGTTCATTGTGGCACCATCCACACCAGACATCTCAGCACTGCTGGTGTCGAAACAAAGTGGAAGATACAGGAAGGAAACTCATTTATTAAGTACTGCAACAAGAAATCAAGGAGGCAGCTGTAGCCATGTCTAGTTAACTTCTGTTTCCAGCTGTATTTTCTAGTTATTTATCACTTATGGCAACTCAGACATACATTAAATTTAACATTTCTTGCAACAACGTGGAGGTCTGTGTCCATAGTGCTTATACTGTACCTTATACTGTAAATGCAAGATGAAATACATATGGGAAAACCTATATTGATGTGGAATACCTCAATACATTTTGTTCTACCAGCTACGTATTGTCAAAAAAAAGTATGATTTTTTAGTAGGATGATTATATCAGGAATATGATAAAAGTAAGCATGGGAACAGATTTTAATTCATTTTCCTAATATTAACAAAAGCACAGTTATCTGACCGTTTTTTTCCCCAGTGAAGTGTATGCCTGTTCAAGCCATATCCAGCCAGTTTCTCCAAGAGGATGCTATGGAAAAGTGTCAAAAGCTGTATTAAATTCTAGGTAAACAACAGTCACAGCCTTTCCCTCATTTACTGAGCTGGTCGTCACAGAAGGGGATCAGGTTTGTCAAGTAGGGCCTGTCTTTCATAAACACATGCTGACTTGACTTGATCACCTAGTAGTCCTTGCATTCCTTGCATAATACCACTGAGGATTTTTTTTTTTCTTAGGGACCTTAAAGATCATCCAGTTCCAACC
>NW_010252186.1:5676-14650 GCF_000690775.1 Eurypyga helias | reverse complement strand
CTTGGCCTTGTTGACCCTCGCACAGCGGCCTCACACAGCTCTGCAGATCCATCCTGCCCTCAGGCAGATCAACACTCCCCCAAGTTTGGTGTCATCCCCAAACTGACTGAGGATGCACTCGATCCCCTCGTCCAGGTCATCAATAAAGATATTAAACAAAACTGGCTCCAGCACAGAGCCCTGGGGAGCAAACACCATGTGTGGCCAACTGGATTTAACTCCATTCACCACAAATCTTTGGACCTGGCCATTCAGCCAGTTTTTTGCCCAGGGAAGAGTGCACCCACCCAAGCCATGAGGCCAACTGGATTTAAGGAGTTACTGTGGGAAACGGTGTCAAAGGCTTTACACTACTGCCAGGTAAACATCCACATCCTTTCCAACATCCACAGCCTTTCCCTCGTCCACTGACCAGGTCGCCTTCTCACAGAAGGAGATCAGATTGGCCAGGCAGGACCTGCCTTTCATAAAACCACGCTGACCGAGTCTGATCACCTGGTTGTCCTGTACATGCTGCATGATGGCACTCAAGATGGTCTGCTCCAGACACTTCCCTGCCGCTGAGGTCAGACTGACAGGCCTGTAGTTCCCCAGATTCTCCTTCCAGCCCTTCTTGTAGATGAGCATCGCGCTGGCTAATCTCCAGTCGAGTGGGACCTCCCCTGTTAGCCAGGACTGCTTATAGATGATGGAAAGTGGCTTGGTGAGCACCTCCACCAGCTCCCTCAGTACCCCCGGGTGGATCCCATCTGGCTCCATGGACTTGTGCGTGTCTAAGTGCTGTAGCAGGTCACTAACCATTTCCCCTTGGATTATGGGGGCTTCATTCTGCTCCCCGTCCTTGTCTCCCAGCTCAGGGCGCTTTGAATCTGGAGAACAACTGGCCTTAGAAGGCGTTAAGTACCTCTGCCTTTTCCTCATCCTTTGTCACTGTGTTTGCCCCCACGTCCAGTAAAGGATCTAGATTCTCCTCAGACCTCCTTTTGTTGCTAATTCTCCTTTTGTTGCTTCTTTACTTCTTTAGAAAGTACACCCACCACTGTCTTGTCATCAGGGAGTCTAGTTCTGATTAAATTCCCATTTATTTGTGATCCATATGCTCGACAGTTGTGGTTGGTTAAATGAGAAGAAGAGGGAACCCAATCCACCCGTTCCCTACGGTTTAGCTTGTTTGGTAGCTAATGACCAGAACTGTTCGCTTGCTCTGTATCTTTCCTTCGCACTCAGTCGCAGGATGAGCCAAACTCATCGCTCTTTGTTGGGAAGGGAACTCCTGCAGACAGTGGTGAATTCCACAAAGGAATGTGGATCATGGCAGATCTTGTCAGTGAGCTGTAAGGTTGCCTGTGAACGCTCGGACATGTCAAATTCCTGTTTCTATGTTGTGCAGCCTCAGCGTGCCAGATTTTTAGCTGTATACCGTGACAGGGCAGTTGATGTTTGTCTGGGGGCAGCCATAGGAATACAAGGATGTACATTCCTGCATAGCCCGCTCACCATCTACAGAGGAGAGAGTTCTTTCTGTCTTACTGAGCTGCTGGTGGAGTCTTCCAGTCATGGATTACGAGCTCCTGTGGGGAACCACTGGAAAACCTTTCACTTCTAGCGCCTTAGAACCTGGAGCTGTTTGGGGAATGTCTGATATCCTCTCCAGGCTTTATAGACTCAACTGTAGGTGATGGTACAAGCGCAATAGCAGACCTGCCAAGGACGGGTGGAGGGGCCCTACAGAAACAGTGCGTTTATTTTCGGTAAATTCCATGAGTACTTCCTCACCTTACAAAACTGCTGAGCACGGCAGGAATGTCGCTGGTAATGCTACCAGTGACTCACTCTAACGAAGCATCTTCTGCATGTGGGGATGTAGGGTAGTAGCCGAGTTTTACTTCTATATAAAGAACAAAAAAACCCAAATGCTGCACTCGTGAGAGGCTGTAGAACGGATTCTGTTCTCTGTTCTTCACCTCTAGAACTAGGCTTTTTTTTTTTTTTCTCCCCTGCTGATTCTACTTAACTGCTGAAATTTCACTCTTCAGATGTAGTAAGTAATACTCATAAATACCGGTAGAGAAAAACCATTCTGGAAACTGCTGCAGCAGGAGGTCAGACAAATTGTGTACTGGGTGTGTGTTAGATCCTGTGTGTGTGTTAGAAGCTGTAAGGAGTGCTTTCATCCAGCTGTGTTTCTTTGTGGAGACAATGAGATTGAGTGCAGAGCACTGGAATTGCCCATAGTCTCATTTAATTAGTACTCTTATTATCTAAATAGCACTACAGCTGCACATGCAATCTGAGCAGACAAATCCCTACGGTATCTGGGCCTCATTAATGTGCTGTTGTTGGGCACCTCAACCTCCTTCTTTGTGAATCTGGATTCCTTTGCCTGCTATGGTATGTATTTATGAAGGACCTAAGAAGTGAGTCCTGCATAGCCCTTGATGTCCTCAATTTGAGCACAACGAATAATTCCAAAATAACTAGCCAAAATCATCTTTATCTTACGCATCAGACACACTTCAGAAGAGGAGTCTACATATTCTAGCTGGACATGAGCCAGCTGTGTGTGCTGGCAGCCCAGAAAGCCAAACTGTATCCTGGGCTGTATCCAGAGAAGTGTGGCCAGCAAGATGGGGGACGGGATTTTCCACCTCTGCTCTGCTCTGGGGAGAACCCACCTGGAGTGCTGCGTCCAGCTGTGGAGCCCTCAACAGCAGAAGGACATGGTCCTTTTGGAGCGAGTCCAGAGGAGGGCATGGAGATGCTCTGAGGGCTGGAGCACCTCTGCCATGGGGACAGACTGAGAGAGTTGGGCTTGTTCAGCCTGGAGAAGAGAAGGCTCCGGGGAGACCTTATTGCAGCCTTCCAGTATCTGAAGGGGCTACAAGGAAGCTGGGGGGGACTTTTTACAAGGGCCTGTAGTGACAGGAGAAGGGGTAATGGGTTTAACTTGAAAACAGGAGATTGAGATGGGACATCAGGAAGAAATTCTTCCCGGAGAGGGTGGTGAGGCACTGGGACAGGTTGCCCAGAGAAGCTGTGGGTGCCCCATCCCTGGAAGTGTCCAAGGCCAGGCTGGATGAGGCTTGGAGCAACCTGGTCTAGTGGAAGGTGTCCCTGCCCATGGCAGGGGGTTGGAACTAGATGGGCTTTAAGGTCCCTTCCAACCCAAACCACACCACTCTGTGATTCCATGATTACACGATACCTAATTCTGCTATTAAAACTAAAGATAAGGATTAAGTTCCTTGGCTGAAAATAACACTGTTGAAGAAAGTATTTGATGTTTAATTTGTTCTTAACACAGATGTTTCATCTCTGAGCTCCCACATATGCAAGGCAGTTTTGTAGATAAATTGCTGGACTTAATGCCTAGACTCGTGACATCCAAGCCTTCGGAAGTGGTCAAGATTCTTCAGACAACACTGCGACAAAGTACCTTCCTCCACCTTCCTCTTCCAGAGCAGGTCAGTTTAACGCAGAACTAAAATGCAGTTTCCTTGCAGAGTGTTTTATCATCCAGCTGATTATGAACATACCATGAGGCTTTTAGGATTCAGGTTCTTGGTCAGTCCCAAGTGTTAATTCTCCAGAGGCTTTCTTCTTCTTACCTAACATCCTCAGGATTACTGCTAAACGTACAGAAAACTTAATTCCTGCAAGTATCTCCAATGATCCAAGGTTGATGCACAATTTCCCCATTAAGAACAGTAACAATTGTCTTTTCTTTTTTTCCTCCTTCTCCCCCAACCTTGTTTTTGCCAACTGCTTTGCCTGTAACAGCTCCACAGAGCTACTGCAAATATCATAGAGCCTACCGGCGAATCTGATAATCCCCTGAGGTTTACATCGGGGTTGGTAGTGGCACTGGATGTTGACGCAACCCTGGAACACGTGCAGGATCCCCAGGGAACCGTTAAAGTTCAGGTAAGCAGTCGCTTGACATCAGTACAAATGAGATCCTGTCACAGAGGGAGTTTGCTTAAGGATGTCAGTACCTCAGAATTGCAGATAACTGTACACCTTATTACCAACAGGGTTGGGTTTCTGGGTTTTAGCCACACGTTCAGAAAGTGGCTTTATATGGGGCGCTGAGGTGACTTGTGTGATTGGTTCCTGACAGTTTGCGTTGTGGGCTTTGATGCCGTTCTCTGCTCCGCGGTGCTTCCACCTGCACTGGGCACGTTACGGACACACAGATGCACAAATAAACGCTGGTGAACTTCCAGGTCGTGCAGGGGAAGAAGGAGGAGCTAACAAAGCTCTTCTGAACAGTACAGGGATACACAGGCTCGCTGTATTTACAACTTAACTTTCTTCCTGATTCCTTCAGGGAATCACTATTTCAAACTCAGCTGAGGAGGTCGGTGTGTCTGATGCCAAGTAAAACACTGACGTTCACTGCATAACAAAGAAACAAAAACCTCTTTTCACAATGCAGAGGAAGAAGCTGATGTCACTGTATTCCGGAAGAAGCTCTTCCCGGAGGGGGTGGGGAGGCACTGGGACAGGTTGCTCAGAGAAGCTGTGGATGCTCCATCCCTGGAAGTGTTCAAGGCCAGGCTGGATGAGGCTTGGAGCCACCTGGTCTAGTGGAAGGTGTCCCTGCCCATGGCAGGGGGTTGGGACTGGATGATCTTTAAGGTCCCTTCCAACCCAAACCACTCTGTGATTCTGTTTCTTTTTCTGCCTGCGTTGTGGGTCCGAATGGCCAGTGTGTGTCTGTTAAATCTAGGGCAGCTGGACTCCTGACTCCAAGACAGAGCCACCTTCCTGTCTTCCGAACTGAAACAGTAAATACCAAATAGCACACACTGTATGAATCCCCAGTCCAGTTGTCATTCAGTCGTTTCCTTTTTGTTTTCCCCTCCTGTAGGTATTGTATCCCGATGGACAAGCACAGCTAATCCATCCTAAACCAGCGGATTTCCGAAATCCCGGTCCTGGGAGGCACAGGCTGATAACTCAGGTTTACCTCTCACACACAGCCTGGACAGGTAACGGTACCCATACATGTTCATACGATTGTGCTGCTTGCACTTTTCTGAGTAAAAAGTGTGTCTTGCTTGATCCCAGCTTCCTCCACCCAAGACCTACCTCCCCACAGACCTGGGGGCTTTGCAGATCGTGGAGTTCACAGCTGTTGGTGGCATTACTCGTAGCATGGCTCAGATTGCTGTTCTCACAGCCGTTGAGCCGTTCATCTCCCTGGTTGACAGGTCACTGCTGCTCCGTAGGTGACTGGAGGTGCTGCTGTCACGGGAGAGAAGGTGCTTGCCCCGTGCTGGGGGCTGCGTGTGCAGTCGTCCGGCATTGGGAGCCTTTAGGTGGGAGCAGACCTTCAAGGTGAGGTCAGAGGTTCTGCGCAGAGCAGGATTAGCTGTAGGAGTCCGGTCTGCGTCCTTATTTAAGGCGAGGAGTCACGGCAAACCGACTCCCCGTAATTCATGGGGTTAGATCAGACGGGTGTTTGAGCACAGCAGAGAACCGTTGGAATGGTGTCTGCTCAACAGTACGATTTCACAGCTGGTTTAACTTTCACCCTTTTAATACCCTAAAAATACACCCTTTAGCTCTGAGGAAATGTGCAACTCCAACAGTCGCATTCGGGCTGGGATGGCATTCGCGCTTCCCCGTGGAAGTGCTTCAGTAGTCGGCTTCTGGACTTCAGACAACAAAAGCAGTGAATATTTGTTCGCTTTGTCCTGTTTTCTTTTAATCCCTTGACTTTTATTTGAACGTGGGTTTTTCAATAGGATTTGGTGTTGTTTTTTTTTAACCAAGAGAGTTTGGTTTAATGCCGTGTCCTTTTCACGTGCTCCTTTTTGTAGAGCACTTCCACGGCGTACTCGTTCATCCTGCTCTTTGCTTTGGAGACGAAAACCAGTATTGTTCTATGAGTAGAAGTACCTGGATTTAAAGGTTGATCCTATACTAGAAGGAGCTGAACTAAGTCCTTATTTCTGCTTCTGCAGCATTCGCTGGAAGGGCCTTTTGAGTCTGGCCCTAAGGGATTCCGTTGTGTCTCCCCATGCCGTTCCTTTATCCGTTAACCCCGGCACATCTGACATGGGGAGGATGCCGAGCTGGGAGGGAGGAGTTCAAGGAACAGGGTCACAATTTAAAAATGCCTTAATTCAAGAGATGTAAACGTACTGAAGGCCGTTAAAAGGCTGTGCTTAGGAAGCAGAATGCCCAAATACAGAGCAGGGATTAATGGACAGCGGAGCGATAGAGGCGACTGCCAGTTACGAATAGACAGTATGGCAAAAAGGCGGCTCTCGGGGAGTTGTCAGCTGAACTGGGGGAGTAACTGTGGAAAAAGGTTATTTCTGGTGCTGGTGGTGTCTCGGCTAGGGTATTGCTGTAGGTCTGGGCATCTTAAAATTACGTGACTTTCAGCAGGTTTCATTTAGGTTTCGGTAATGTGGCCCTGTTGTGAGTTAACACCGTATACAGTTGAGTCCCACACAGCACCCGGTGACCAATCACTTCCCTCTGGCCCCGGTGGGATTGGGGAGAGAATCAGAAGGCTAAGAGTGAGAAAACTAGTGGGTATTGCACTGTTCAGCAACAGCTAAAACTCCTGTGTTGTCAACAACGTTTTGGTCATGAATCCAAAGTTTAGCTACTCTGAAGCTGTAGCTGTATCCAGAGCAGTGTGGCCAGCAGGGTGAGGGAGGGGATTCTTCCCCTCTGCTCTGCTCTGGGGAGACCCCACCTGGAGTGCTGCGTCCAGCTCTGGGACCCCCAACATGAAAAGGACATGCTCCTGTTGGAGTGAATCCAGAGGGGACCACGGAGGTGCTCCGAGGGCTGGAGCTCCTCTGCCATGGGGACAGGCTGGGGGAGGTGGGCTTGTTCAGCCCGGAGAAGAGAAGGCTCCGAGGAGAACTTATAGCCCCTCCCAGTACCTGAAGGGGCTACAAGGAAGCTGGGGGGGACTTTTTACAAGGGCCTGTAGTGACAGGACAAGGGGTAACGGGTTTAAACTGAAAGCTGGGAGATTGAGATTGGAGAGCAGAAAGAAATTCTTCCTGGAGAGGGTGGGGAGGTCCTGGAACAGGTTGCCCAGAGAAGCTGTGGATGTCCCAGCCCTGGAAGTGTCCAAGGCCCGGCTGGATGAGGCTTGGAGCAACCTGGTCTAGTGGAAGGGGTCCCCGCCCATGGCAGGGGGTTGGAACTAGGTGGTCTTTAAGGTCCCTTCCAACCCAAACCAGTCTGTGATTCTGTGAAGGAAAACTTATCCTTATCCCAGTCAAAGCCAGCAGAAGTCGATACAGAGAACCTGAAGGAATCATGTTTTTCAGTCTAGAAAGGAAAACTTTGATGGGGATATAGTCCAGCATACTGCTCAGTCATGCTGTGTAGACTGAAAGTCTGGTTTTCATGACCATTGGGAGAAGAACAAAGTGAAATCATATTATGGACAGCATTGGGAATGTCTGTCTGGCTTCTGAGATGGTGAAAGCTGGGAAAAGGCTGGTTTGCAGTTTAAAAACCCCCAACAGAAGAGAAATTTCAAGTCATCCTCTGTGCTGTGAGTCTTATCAGACACCATCTGGATTTACTTGATCCTGCCATCAGTACAAATCCACGAGCAAGGCACCTAAAACAATGCTTAGTCCTGCTGTGCTGAACGTCACGGCAGAGTTGTGTTTTCTGGATGCTGGCCAGCCCAGAGCAGCTCTGCGCTTTACCCGGCGTACGTGAGAGGGAATTTCACTCCGTGCTGGTCGATCGCTGCGTGATGACAGTCTTGTTTAGGTGGTTCTCTTTTCTTCTCTCCACAGAGCCGTGTCAGATCGAAGTGCGGTTGCTGCTGGCTTACAATTCCAACAGGAGCAAGGCATCTACTAAAATTCCTAAATCTACCTGGAATGAGAGCTTGGAGGCTCTCCCGCAACCGGAAAATGGCATAGAGGGGACCATTCCCTTCAGCAAGCCCGTCAAAGTCTACATAATGCCCAAACCTGCCAGACGGTGAAGCCTGTTGCTAAAAGTATTTATGGGATTGTTGGCTGCGTGAGGAGAACGTGCTGTGTTCCGAGACAGCACACCACGCCAAAGCAGTTGTAGACTTGCGTAGAAACTGTCAGCTGTAGAAATAAAGGTGCTGAAGAATAATTGCCCTCCTGTTAAGAAGCAGCTAGAGTTACTCAGGAGTTACTCAGCCGGGTGAGAGCAGTTTGAAGAAAAGGTGTTTCTTTACTGAATCAAGAAAATCAAGATGAGAGCAGTTTGAAGAAAAGGTGTTTTTTTATTGAATCAAGACAGTTCTCCATCAGCATTCCAGGAGTAATTTCATTGGGCCGTGTCATCAGTTCTTGCTTCTCAAAAGCTTCTCTCCAAGGCCTCGCGGTTTCCTGCTGTGTATTTACCATGTAAATGCTCAGGCACGTAAGTCAGTGCTGTTTTTTCACTGCTCTGAAATGAAGCTGAGGAGTTCGGGGTGGCTTTGGGTTTGTGTTTTTTTGTGGGAGTTTTTTGGTGGGTTTTTTTAATGTCTAACGCGTGCATTGGTACCTAAATTCTCAGTTATAAAAAAAAATCCCAAAGTGCTGTTGTTGCTGTGTAGGAGCTGCGTCCCCAAGTGAAACTGCCGCAGGCTAAATCCTGAGCCGTTTGACGTCCCGTAGAGCTGTGCCGAAGCTGGAAGGGTTTTGGGGAGGGCACGGGTTGTGTTCACGTTGTGGCGGGGGGAGAGCAGGAGCCTGTTGGCGCAAGCAGCAGAACTTCAGTTAGCAGGACGCGGAGTTTAACCGCGTTATGGCAACGCAGCGTGTTGCTTTCTTGTTTGTTTACGTCTCGACGTGTTTGACTCCCGTTTTCCCAGAACTGCAGTCCAGGTCTCTTGCCTGCACGCCTTTAGGAACAACGCGATTAAACGCCACGGGCTGAAAAATTACTAACCCCATCCCGCTAAGTTTTACAGAATCTGTTTCTGCATGGCGATCTTGGCCTGAAACAATCCTAA
>NW_010252186.1:4810-5489 GCF_000690775.1 Eurypyga helias | reverse complement strand
GGGAATTGTGTCTGCATTGCTCCTGTGAGCAAGGCTTCAGCAGGGTGAGGACCCCTGTCCTTTGGTAGGATTTTCTATGAGCATTTAATGCGGCAGTGAAGTGTTACCAGTGTTCATCAATCAGTCGTTAAAAAGGTGTCTTCCTAGCACGTACACAAAGTGGTGAAGAAATACCTTCCAGTTGTACAGACCCCAGTGTAAATAACCCCTTCTGTGCTTTCCTACAATAAAATTGGAAAACTCATGCTAATCTGTTTTTCTTTATTGTACAGGTGGGCAGGTGTGCTGCCGTGGCCCTCAGCTAGTGAGGGAGTACTGCGAGCTTTTTGTGATTTCCAGTTTTTAGCACTGACATGTGGTCCAAAGACAGATAATGTGCAGCCCTGAGGAGAAGGACTTGGGGTGTTGGTGGGTGACAAGCTGAACATGAGCCGGCCGTGTGCGCTGGCAGCCCAGAAAGCCAACCGTATCCTGGGCTGTATCCAGAGAAGTGTGGCCAGCAGGTCGAGGGAGGGGATTCTGCCCCTGTACTCTGCTCTGGTGAGACCCCACCTGGAGTGCTGTGTCCAGCTGTGGAGGACATCGACTCCAGAAGGATATCGACTGGTTGGAGCAAGTCCAGAGGAGGCCACGGAGATGCTCCCAGGGCCGGGGCACCCCCGCCATGGTGGCAGGCTGG
>NW_010252186.1:864-4585 GCF_000690775.1 Eurypyga helias | reverse complement strand
CTGTGGATGCCTCATCCCTGGAAGTGTCCAAGGCCAGGCTGGATGAGGCTTGGAGCAACCTGGTCACGTGGAAGGTGTCCCTGCCCATGGCACGGGCAGGTGGGACTGGGTGGGCTTTAAGGTCCCTTCCAACCCAAACCATTCTGGGATTCTATAACCATAAAACTATTCAGCTGCTTTAGATATTCTTGAATTAAATATCCTTTCTTAGTGCTATCGCTCTCTTAAAACTGGGTGGGTTCTTTTGGTATTTCACCTTTAGGGCGCTGCTTTGAAAACCTCCTGCATGTGAAACAGCCAAGTTGTTGCCATCTGACTTCTCTTTGGTGTCCTCACGGTTCCCGGCAGCCAGGGGTTACATACACCTTATTACGAAGCTGCGTCCAGGCAGGTACTTGAGTGAGCTCATTACAGCCTTTATTTTCTTCTTTTCCCTCAGTTTTACACTTCACCAGTATTTCTCTAGTTGCTTGCCCCGATCCAGTATAACGGTGTCCGTGTGCTCCAGGCCAGGACGGCAGGTGGGCAGAGAGCAGGGGCCGAGGGCTCGGCTGCATGGTCCTGAGTGCCCTTGTGTCATCGCAGAGCAACACCGATGGTGGCACAGCGCGTCGGGCTCCTCTGCTCCCAGCAGACAAACCCTCCGGGTTAACCAGCTGTCTGGCACCAAGTCCGCCTTTCCACGAGGCAGCTGGGTCGCTCTGTGGCTTGAGTTACGAGTCCTCATTTCTTCCCAGGCCGCACACGACCAAACAGCTACTCCTTTTTGGTTACTTTATTTCTCAGTATCAAAACCTTGGCATCTTTTTTTCGGAGCAGATTTCTACTGTTTTGTTCCCCTCGTTCTATGCTTGAGCCCCTTTCATATATCCTACAGAAGGTGAGTGATCTCTGCCCAGTATTAGCACTGAGAATCACACACTGAAGGGCTATAGAAAAGCTCTGCACCTGTAATTTCAAGATGCCTAAAAGCACTTGAAAATTTAGGACTGCTATGACCGTTTTCAACCTCCTAATGAGAGAATTCCATAGTTGGCTTCTCTTCTTGCTGGTGTCCTGTAGGATTTTTCCCTCTGATTCCCAGTTTGAATGATGGCAGGAATCGTAGGTTCTCCTTCTTCAGTGTTATCTATTCAAGCAGATGATTCATCATCATCATTTTAGCTGAACTGAAAAAAAACCCAAGTGTTAACACTGATCTTAAAATTCACTGTCAAATGCTGTTACTTTAGTAGTGTACTCTCCCAAGATCACAGAATCACAGACTGGTTTGGGTTGGAAGGGACCTTAAAAACCATCCAGTCCCAACCCCCTGCCATGGGCAGGGGACAGCTTCCAGGGGACAGTGGAAGGGACACCTTCCACTAGACCAGGTTGCTCCAAGCCTCATCCAGCCTGGCCTTGGACACTTCCAGGGATGGGGCATCCACAGCTTCTCTGGGCAACCTGTTCCAGCGCCTCCCCACCCTCTGCGGGAGGAATTTCTTCCTGATGTCCAATCTCCCTATTAGTGGGATTGCTGAAGTCCACTGAAATTCATTAGGGCAGTTCTTGGAACTCTGCAAGTAAATAGGTTGCTCCAAGCCTCATCCAGCCTGGCCTTGGACACTTCCAGGGATGGGGCATCCACAGCTTCTCTGGGCAACCTGTTCCAGCGCCTCCCCACCCTCTGCGGGAGGAATTTCTTCCTGATGTCCAATCTCCCTATTAGTGGGATTGCTGAAGTCCACTGAAATTCATTAGGGCAGTTCTTGGAACTCTGCAAGTAAATAATGCAATGTTAGAGTCAGGAATTTTTAATTTCTGCATAAATTTAATAGCAACAAGGTTAATGTCTGATAAGCTCCAACTCCAGCCTTCCATGCGTCTTACTTTTAAACGTACAGAGTAAGTGGGTGAGCACAGTCACTGCAGGAAGCACAACGCAAGCTCTTGGGAAGGCTTAAAGAGCAGGTCGCGCATTTAAATCGGGGCTGTATGACGTCTCTTGGGTGCTTTCCTCTAGATTCCTGTCTTCCTTGTCTGAGTTCCCAAATTGCTTGACCAAGTCAGAGATGCAATCCCTATTTTCAGCTGGTTTCACTCGCATCTTCTGGGTTGCTCTTTGCAGCGGGTACAGGGAGTGAGGGAAAAAGTTTGTTACTTCTCATTTGCTAATGCAACGGTACCCAGACTGCAGAGTAAGGTTTGAAGGCTCCCGGAGGTGAAGCTTTCATAGAACCATAGAATGGTTTGGGTTGGAAGGGACCTTAAAGCTCATCCAGTCCCAACCCCCTGCCATGGGCAGGGACACCTTCCACTAGACCAGGTTGCTCCAAGCCTCATCCAGCCTGGCCTTGGACACTTCCAGGGATGGGGCATCCACAGCTTCTCTGGGCAACCTGGCCCAGTGCCTCCCCACCCTCTGCGGGAAGAATTTCTTCCTTACATCCAGTCTAAATCTCGTTTTCAATTTAAACCCGTTACCCCTTGTCCTGTCACACCCTGCCCTTGTAAAAAGTCCCCCCCAGCTTCCTTGTAGGCCCAAACGCTGCCTGATGTCCCTTGAAAACACTGCTTAGGTTGTGTTCCGTGTGTCCGTGAGCCTCATTCCGTCCCCGGCCGGCATGTGCTGCTTCACAAAGATAAGGGCTGTGGGGCAGAATGGCCTGGCTCCTAGCCAGCCACAGCTCTGTTTTGGGGGGGGATCACTGTCTGCCAGGAAATCATTTAAGTTGAAACTGAAAAAGGGGATGTTTAGATTAGATATCAGGAAGAAATTCTTCCCGGAGAGGGTGGGGAGGCACTGGGACAGGTTGCCCAGAGAAGCTGTGGATGCCCCATCCCTGGAAGTGTCCAAGGCCAGGCTGGGTGAGGCTTGGAGCAACCTGGTCTAGTGGAAGGTGTCCCCGGAACCAGATGGTCTGTAAGGGCCCTTCCCAACCAAACCATTCTATGATTCTGTGATTTTTAACCTATCTGTGCAGTGGTGGAAAAGCCTCTTTACCACCGTTTCATCTCTCCATCTTGATGGGACGCATCAGTCACCTTACAGCCGCATTCCAGTAGCCAATAATGTAATTTCAAGCCATTTCCTAGTAACAGTATTCAAATCCAAGTAGCTTAGCCAAGAGGTGACAAGTAACCAGAATACGGACAGTTGTCAGAGAAACATCATCTCACAAACACATGGAAACGGTTCTGTAATTAAACGATGTTGTTAACAGCCCCTGTTTCAGCACTTTGTTTAAATCCTGAACTCATAAACTGTCCGTGTGTTGTAGACTGTTAGCGCACAAATGCTTTGGCACGCAAGTCCGAGCCCCATTGCCTGTAATTTGACTCAGCGAAGAGGGGCATCTGCGATGAGCTGCGGGCAAGGAAGGCGGAAGGAGCTGTAGGGCTTCAGCAGGTTGAATGGAAAACTCCCCCCACTTGGACGCCCTGGGCAGCCAGGGCATTGTACTCCTCCACAGCCTTCTCTGTCTGCAGCACCAACACGTCAATCCCTTTTTTCTTCAGGTAGTCCACAGTAGATGGTGGAACCTGTGAAGGGAAGAGAAAAAGGGAAGAGGAAATATTAGACTGAACACCCCTCGTGCTGTAAGGCTTGAAGACAAAGAGGTACTGGCACCCTGTGTTAGTGGATGCACTTAAGTAACTGATGGTAACCACACTCGAATCACAGACTGGTTTGGGTTGGAAGGGACCTTAAAGACCATCTAGTTCCAACCCCCCTGCC
>NW_010252186.1:0-742 GCF_000690775.1 Eurypyga helias | reverse complement strand
GCCCCAGCGCCTCCCCACCCTCTCCAGGAAGAATTTCTTCCTGATATCCAATCGCAATCTCCCTCTTTCAATTCAGACCCGTTACCCCTTGTCCTGTCACTACAGACCCTTGTAAAAAGTCCCCCCCAGCTTCCTTGTAGCCCCTTCAGGCACTGGAAGGTGCTATAAGGTCTCCCCGGAGCCTTCTCTTCTCCAGGCTGAACACCCCCAACTCTCCCAGCCTGTCCCCATGGCAGAGGGGCTCCAGCTCTCAGAGCATCTCCGTGGCCTCGCTCCAACTGGTCTATAAATTGATAATATGCTCAGGTATTCCTAACATTAATTTACATTCTTCTTTCCTCAACAAAGCTACTTTTATATACACACCGCTCACCTCAACCGAGTTCAAAATGCAGCCCTTCCTTACTGAACCGAATAGGACTGGAACCAAAGGTAATTAATCTAAACAAGGTGTTACCTCACCAAAAAGCTAAGAATCACTTCTCTTGAAGTGAAGCTTCCAAGCTCTCTGCAGGTAGTTTGTCTGCTGAATTGACACCTGCCAACATCAGTACTAAAATGCCCAATTATCCAAGTATTTACAGCAGGCTGGAGAGCTCGTTCATAACCTATTCTAAGAGGGGATGACTAATGACACAAAAAATTCTCCTTCTTCCAATTTAGCTGCAGAATGTAAACCCAATTACTGCTTGACATCGACACAAAATACAGAGGAGCTCAAATGATCATAGAATCACAGAAT
>NW_010252185.1:0-450 GCF_000690775.1 Eurypyga helias | reverse complement strand
TGCCACCTCCTCCATCACCATCACCACAATCCCCACCATCACAACCACTGCCACCTCCATCACCATCACTCCATCATCATCACCATCACCTCCACCGTCACCACCACCATCACCATCATCACCCCATCACCCCATTATCACCATCTCCATCATCACCATCACTATAACCACCATTGCTGTCACCATCACCATTATCACCCCATCACCATCACCCCAACCACCATTTAAACCCGCCATTGCTGTCACCATCCCCATCGTCACCATCACCACCACCTTAACCATCATCACCCCATCACCATTATCACTACCATCACCACCACCCCATCATCACCATCTCCATCATCACCATCACTATAACCATCATTGCTGTCACCATCACCACCATCACCCCATCACCATTGCAACTACCATCAAACCATCACCACCACCATCACCCCACCACCTCCTCCA
>NW_010252184.1:3931-12733 GCF_000690775.1 Eurypyga helias | reverse complement strand
CCAAACCATTCTGTGATTCTAACCTGCGCGCTTGTATCCGAGCAATTCATGTTGGTCACATCTCCTGTGCCGTTTTTCCCCAGGAAACAGCAAAAAGCATTCAGACAAGCAAACCGTTACCCCAGGTACATTTCTAGGCTGGGTTATCAGCTCTACTGGAATAATTACAAAGGAGTGAGCAAAAACTGGCAGCAGAGAGGCTTTGGAACAGAGATATGTAGAAACATGCCTGTTCAGGAAAAAAAAGAAGATTCAGTCACTAATTTATTCCTCGCTTGCTTGGGGTCGTTAAGGAACTGCATGTGCTACAGCCCTTTGTCCAGGGCAACTGAACAAAAATGTACAGCAGAAAAACACCTGCCTTCCATGGCCTATTTCTTAATTTGTCCATTTGTGACTTTATTCAGCCCAACACAGTAGCTGCTTTGCACTGAATGTCACCTGTGCACATGCTGTCTCCAAAAAGAAATGCAGTAAAGCAGCAGACACTCTCTTTTACCCTGTGAAATAGAGTTCAGTATCATGACTTGGGTATGCAAAAGTGGGTCAGACTCTTAATTCAGGTTCAGTTGATTCATTTCAAACTTCTTTGTTTATCTGGAATCAGTTGCCTGCGCAATTTTTGGAGTCTCCATCGCTACAGGTCTTTAAGGTCATGTTAGACAAACAACTGTCAGAAGTGGTGCTGATGTGGCACAGAGATATGGATGAAAGAGAAGGTGCATTAAGGCCGTTTCCTGCCCTATCCCTGTGACGCTAACCAGAAAAGCCCAATTTTATGATATTTTGTAAGAGCTGGCCTGATTCTGCTCTCATGCAGAGGTCAAGTGGGAATGACTGCTTAGGGCAGCGAGCCAAATGCAGTACATGAGATGAGAAGAGCGATTTTTGAAGGCAAAGAGTTGAAAAAAGCAAAGAAAGGTTAAGAAGAGAAGAGAGACTGTAGCAGTACCTGGGTTCTGTGCACTTGTCTCATTCAGACTGTGAGTGTGCTGCTGGTCTGAGGCCGAGATCATTAGCTCGTGTCAGTGACACTTCACAGAAGTTAATGGATCCAATATGGCTCGGTAATTTCTTTCACCTTTCCTGTCTCCCTCAACCATTTCCCCTTGAAGCAGTCACTTCCCTTAATTGGGGCTTCTACTCAACATAATACACACTGTAAACAGGAAATACCAAGTCTTGCCCTGAGTTTACAGCTTTGCTAAATGCTTTCATGATGTTAAGAAACTGCTTTTGACCTCCCTTTGCTCTACTCACTTTATGGCTTATATTCTTTGATGCCCAGTGAGAAATGCTGGCGTAAGTGGTACGGCAGGAACCGCAGCTGACGCACAACTGTAGGTCTGTTAAGATACGTGGTCATCTGGGTGAAGCAGAGGAGCTTCAGGTAACTCTGCTTAACGTACGGGAACAAAGTCAATATTGGCACATGGGTCTCAGACAGCACATGCCTTCTCTGCTGAGCTGCTGTGCAGAGGGCCGAGTGGCTATCCGAGTCTAGGGTTGCTAGAAACCGTTGTGTTGCCAGCTGGAAGCATAGGTAATTTTATCTAAAGCTTCTTGAGGGGGAAAGTGGACTCAAAGTGACTTGTTGCCAAGTTGCTCGTGGTATAGGAGCTTTTGTTCCAGGGTAAGACAACTTTATTCTGACTATCTGCTCTCAATTCACTTCACGTGAAACACCTGTAAGTGCTCCCACACGGGAAGATTATCAAGACTGAGTACTGACCTTTGAATTCACAGCCTGCTGTTCTCCAAATTAATTTCCATGTATAGATAAATCCTTGTAACTGGACAACCCTGCAAATGATACAATGGGGCCTTTTTTTTGGCACGCTATTCCACAGATGTAATATGAGAATGAACTTTGTGATTCTGCTACAAGAATGAGTTTTTGAGCTACCTGTACTTCAGCTGAAATTGGCCGCTGCGGGTTGACAAGTTGTTGGCCTGTTGGCCAGCCAGCAGAGCATCAGTGGCTGAACGCGGTCTGTCTGTGTCGTTATGTTCCTGTTGTAACGCTGCTTGGAGGCCAGGTCTCTCCTGAGCACAGCAGCAGTGATCCACTCATCCAGGGCTTTCTGTCCCCGGTGACCCAGAGGTTGCAACGGAGCCTGGTTAAGCTGTTACCGAGAGCTGCGAGGGTGCTGTCAGATGGAAATCTGCCCAGGGCATGGGTGCAGCTGATCGAGACACAGCATGTTGACAGCTTGAGTGCAGATTGCATGTGGTGGAAAAGATAAGGAGACTTAGGAGTGGAGCTGGTCTCTGTTGCTGGAGCTGTAAGACCTACACCAAACGGCGTAGCCATAGGATGCTTTCATGCTGATGATATACATGCACCTGCCTTGCCTTCCCACCACCCAGAGCCATCGTGGGCCTCTGTTGTGTTCAGAAGCAAAGTTTGAAAAGGTTTCAGACGAAGCTGAACTCCACTGTAAATACAAACCCCCAACTTCCTAGTGGGTGGCTATAGAGAACACAGTCAAGGCTTTCCTTGGACATGCAGAGTGAAAGGATGAGAGGCAAAATGGGCACAAGTTGCACCAAGAGAAGTTCCAGTTAGGTATCAAGAAGAAATATTTAACCTTGAACGTAGCAGTGCATTACAGCAAGGGCTCTGAGAGGTTGTGAAACATCCATTAAAACATGTCTGGACAAGGTCCTGGTAACCTTGTCTAATTTGGCCCTGCTCTGGGAGTGAGGATTAAACAAGACACCCTTCAGAGGCTTCCTCTAACCGTCTGTGATTCTAAAATAGACAGTAGTAGCACACTTATATTTGTGTCTAGAGTCCAAATAAGTCTGAGAGGAGAAACTGAAATTTAGTCCCTGTTGCCAAGGCTTTTTGTGTCAATTAACAGAATATTCTGAACTATTTGTATTTTATCAAAGAGAAATGCTTCAGATCCATGTTGACATAATAAGCCAAGAATCAGTCTGTCAGCTGTTAAATTGTATCAATTGTTTTATTTATGGTTTTTTTTAGCTTACCTTCAGTCTAATCAGGTCATGGGCTGGGGAGAGAAGGCGATTGAACTACGCTCTGTGGAAACAGGAAATCTGGAAGGAGTATTTATGCACAAGAAAGCACAGAAGCTGAAATTTCTATGTGAAAGAAATGACAAGGTACAGAGATGATTGCGGTGTGGTGATGTGGCAAAAATGAGTAATAGTGGGCTATGACACCAGGACTATTGAATTTTTGTAACTTTGTTTTTACATTGGTTATTTCTTACTGAAGTAAGAAATATAAGAAGTATAACTTCCCCATTCAAAGCCAGTGTAGTCATTGACCCTAACAAGCACACTCTATGGATATTCCACTCTTTTCCTGCACCCTACCCCAGCCAGCTCTCTTACAGCTCCCATTCCATCCAGCCTTAACTGATACCAGAGGTGGTAACACATACAGACGTTGCTAACTGGCCAGACTCCAGCACACGAGAGGTGCTGCTGGGCCAGCCCCGATAATGTCCAACTGCAGGGCTGCCCCTCTGGGGCTGCTGAAATCAGGCAGTTCAGAGCAGCCATCCTGGAAAAACCCAGCGCTCTGCTGTTGCAGACAGTGCAGGCACTGGCAGATGGATAATCAGTGTCATAAATGTTCTGTGAAACTTGCTTAGTCATGCTGGCATATTTGGAAAACTGGGGTCCCCAAACTGTGTAATTATTTTTAAATGTACTCTCATACCTTTCCAAATAGGAAAAGATTTATACCAAAAAATATATCCCAGTTGTAACACAAGCATGGTTTCATTTTAAAAAGTTTCTCATGGGATTAAAATTGAATTGTGATTTATCTCCTTGTATTTGGGACTGTGGCATTCTCTCAGATTTCCTGTGTGGGTAAAAATACTCTCATAAATGTAAACTGACAGTAGCATATCTTTTTTTTCTTCTCTCTTTCAAGGTGTTCTTCGCGTCTGTACAGTCAGGAGGCAGCAGTCAAATATACTTTATGACTCTTGGTCAAAATGTACTATTCAACTGGTAAATCACATCAAAATGAAGGATGCTTTGAAATTCCCTGTAGGTAGCAGTGTAAAATGCTTGGAGGCAATACATGCAAATGTGCACTTCCTGCCTACAAAAATGTTGTTGTTATTAACTTAAAAAAATTCATATTCTTTCAGTTGTGAAAGAATTCAATTTTCTTGTCAAAGTATTGCAGACATGTTTAGTTTGTCTTCTAAAATATGTTGCAAACCAAGATTGTATTCACAGTGTTAGGAGAGAACAGCTTCAGTGAGAAATGTAGGCAATATAAGAAGCTCCTGTGCTCTCCAAGCGTACGGTTTCGTTTTCACAGCTGACGTAATGTTGTTATCTTGAACTGAAGTCTCTTCTTTGGACAGCAACATCTGTAAGTAGATACAGAAACACAAACAGGTTGGGTGATAAACTGGAATCTACTTTATTTTGAACTTGGTTTTGGCTGTTCCTGTTTCACCAGGACTCACTTGTCTGAGTCTCACAGTCAGTGAAAGAGCAGCTGCTCGTGATGGTGCCTAACGCAGAGTGGGACGCCTGAATGCAGTTCTGCACCCTGCGTGAGGTGGACACGTGCGTGTCGCTGCAGAGCTGTAAAAGCAGCTACTTCTAGACCTGTGCCCCGTACAAAACGCAGGGGACAGACTTTGTGTTTCTCTCGGGGCTGGATGCCTGAGCCTGTAGACACGGTTACTGTAGAATGTGTTTGTAAAAACAGGTTAAATAGTAGTATATGCATAAAGCATTATGGGCCTGAACCTGTAACTCTTACTCATTCAAACACAGGACCCACGCTCATATGAGTTGATTTAAAGGCACTACCCACATATATACGGGCACAGGATCAGGCACCTTCTCCCTGTCTTGCTCTTTCAGCACCAAGTCCTCATGTATTTGTGTGTAAATACATTTTTTCCTTAATGGATGTTAAGATTAACAAATGTATTCTTAATGTAGTTATGAAAATACCCAAAGAGTTAATCTATTATAAATAGAAACTATAAATAATTTCAGGTGCTTTCTATGCTAATTACATCTAAATAAAGCTGCATCCACTAGTGTTACTGGTGCCAGTGTTTCTGCATAAACTGTTCTCAGGGGCTTGTAACTTGGCCATAAAACTATACAGATATAATATATATATACACACTATATATAATCATATACTATGATGAAATTGTAGAGTTTAATGCAATCCTCGTTCAGCTGATTTTTGGATGTGCTTTGAAAATGGAAAGCATCAAATGCAATACAAAAAAGCTCATTCCAGACCTGATACAGTAGGGATGACGCTGTAGGCAAAAGTGAAATCGCTAGCTACAGTGTCTGAAAATAGATATTGTTTACTTGAAATACGTGATACTGAAAAGTGCAGGGAAAGTGTGTTGGAATATCTGGTCATCTACCTCAAGGAGGATGATTCAAAGTTGATGAAGAAGGGAAAAAATGAAGTTGCTAAAACTGGTAGCTGTTTTGTGGAGTACGTCAGGTAGCAGTCGTGCTGTGACTGACAGGTGATTGGATTGCAACCATCAGCTCCAGAGCTGCTATCCTGGTATGTGTGAGCGGAGAATCAAAGGAGGGGCTCATCACCCTTCCCCCCCGCCTTCCCCGCGTTGGCACCTCAGCTGCTGCGGGCAGATCAGCGATGCCTACGCTGTTGCCGTCTCCGTCCTTTGGCTGTGTGGAGGACTGCACTTTCCAAAGTTACTAACCGAGCACTTTCCACGAGCACTAGCTTATCTCGAAATGTACAGTGTTTTTTTATGAAGCGTTTTAAATGTTTTAACTTGCAGAAAAATAAGCCTGAGGCCGTACTAAAAAAAATATGTGCAGTTAAATACTCAAAGTGGTTCTTAATGCATGCAGGTAATCAGCTGGTGTGCAGACTTAAAATCTGAAGGGTGTACTGTGCGCAGGCAGCGGTGTGTGAAAACAGGAAGCCTCTGTACGTGTAGTAACGTTCTTCCCTGTTGCCAGTGCTAGGACTGGGGCACACGAGCGAAGCGTGGCTTGGCTCCCTCCGCTGCTGAGCGCTGGGCTCATTTTGTTCAACTTCCACAAAAAAACCCAACCCCAGCAGAAACGGAGATGAACGTTCCGATCACAGGCAGAAAATAATTTGCAGACAATCAGAAATACAACTTGCTTTTGACCTAAAAAGTGTAAGAGACTGTGAAGAAAGAACAGCTTGCGTTTCGTACCCAGTAGGTGTGCAAGACTTGCAGAACTGCTGGTGCCAGAAGCAGTCGGTGATCCAGGCCGCTCTCGTTCAAGCGTGCTTACTGCAGCAGCCTCCGCACTATGTGGGATGCATGAGGGTTTCTTTTTCCTCTCTCCCCTTTTGGTATCAACAGGTAGGAGGCAGAGTTTTCCTGATGCTTGGCGGAATGACCCGTATCAGGATACTAAAGAAGCAGATGCGATCGAAGTTGTTCAAGTGTAGCAGTAAAGCAGCGCACTGTGAAGATGTTTAGCTCCATACCAAGGTGGGGGGAGTGGGAAGGAAGTAAGTTCAGGAGAGGGGAAGTGCACTATTACAATGAGATTTTAATCTTCCATTCTGTTTCCTCCTATTAGCTCTCTTTTCTTTCCAGCTGTGATTCAAGGCAGTGGGTTCGATTGTCATCTGTGACTTTGCATGTAGAGGCGTTGGAATTATTGGGGTTACACCCATGTGTAAATACGGAAAGAATGCGGCCCTCAGAGGTGAATGCTTTTTTGGGATTTAGAAGTGGTACTGCAAATAGGAATAGGAACTGGATGCAACAATAAGTCTGTGGCATTTTATCAGGAGAAAGTCAGAATGGTTGAAAATGAGGCAGAGCCCTGGGATGTTGAGGTAACAGGTGAGAGTGGCAGTGACTGAAGACGAGGGAAAAGCTGAAGGAAATAAATAGGAGTAGCCAAAGGGGATGGAGTGGATGTCTAGAACAGTGTCTTGCTGTAGGAGGAATTGAAAAGGTTGAGATGTTAAAGAAAAGAAAGTAACCAAAGAAAGTGAAAGGTGTCTGCAGTGACCGGGTGGTGTGAACACTGAGTGTTCGGAGTAACTGTTCAGCTCAAAGCAAAAGTCCAAAGGCTGGAAGAAAAATAAATTCCAGAGACCCAAGTTTACCCTGACATAAATTCAACTATGCAAAGCGTGTATCAGATTTGTAGTTTCATTTTGTGAGGTGTTTCTCTAGCCGTACCTTTTCACTAACTTTTAAAACCAAGGCGTGATCTGCTTAACGATGTGGTTTTTTTCTAGTGACGTCACTTTGACGTGAGCAAATTCCATAGGGGCAGAATGTTAAGGACTGTGTCAGTAATCCTTTGGTACATGCAGTGTCCTAATGGCAGGTGGCGCTCCTAAACTTACCTTTGCCAAACAAGATTGCGCTCATACGGCAGCAAGACAGTGTTGTATGCGCCTGCTTTCGGCTTAGGAACCGTCAACTCTGTTCTGCGCCTGAACCTTGACAATTGACTTTAAAACCTGGGAACAGCGCAAGCTACATACTGTACATTCTTGTCCTCTAACGCTGAAATGGTAATAAAAAATACTCTGAAAATTAAAACTAATGTTGTGCTTGTAAAATTCTGTTACGTTGTCAGATGCTACTGTCAGAATCGTGGAGAGCTCTGTTACTGTTTCTCAAATCCAGTCAGTATCCCTAGAGAAACATCTGCACCTGCCTACGGAGACAAAACAAACCTATTTCCTTGCAGCGGATAAAGACATGGAGGCAACAGTGTGAGGGCTCAGCCTAGACAGGGTGCCAGTAGGGCAACAGCCGGCGCCATGAGTTTCTGCGCTTCCGCCTTTCTCATTACACAAATACCCCGTGGGACGGGGCAGTGGAACTCGGGCAAAGTGACAGCTCGCCGTCACTGACGCCGCAAGAGCTGGCTCTTAGGCACACGCATCGGGTTAGCCCGACTGGCTTCTGCTCTGGTTTGCTCACACAGTCTTTGTCACTGCATATCGAATTCATCGCTGTGCATCATGTGAGGTGTGATAGCACATGGCAGCTGTACCGCTGAAACGTAAGAATTTGGAAATTCGCCATTCCTGCCAATGTTGGGAGTTGCGTGAGGCAAGAGCTCTCTTAATTTTTTAAAACAAAGAGTCTTTCATCAATGTTATCTCTTTTAAGCTAGCAGACCATGTTGTTTCCAGCATTTGATGTATGCAGTGGGATCTGTATCATAAATTTAAAGATATAATGGTTGCTTGATGGGGCAGGTAGCTTAGTTTTGCCAGTCTTTATTGTTCTTTCCACCTAAAGTTATTTTTAAGCTTCAGTAGTATGGTACGCCTGGAAACTTCAAATGGGTTTCGCTTCCCAGCACAGGAGGAAATATCTATCAGGCTTGAGTTCCAGTACATTTCTGTCTGTTGGACAGATTTTCTCTCATTTTCATTTGCTTACCTCCTTTAAAATAATTGTAGCAAGGAGAGAAGAGCGAGAATTCTGGCTTCCTGATTTATCTGTGATTCAGTTCTGCACCAGCGACTCAGCTGTATATATAAAAAAAAAGTGCAGTGATTCTTTTATGCATTATTAGTGGATTGGGAAATGTCATTCATGTTGCGGAAAAAACTTTCTTCTAATATTGTCAGATTTTTCAGTGCGGGTTACAGTTTTCATCTTCCATATCAACTATTACCAGTTTAATTTCCCCCACCCCTTAACTTTAGCTAACATGGTTCTACGCTTTCCAGGAAAGATGCTAGGGACAGGATGTTGTGGTTTGACCTCGGCTAATAATAAAGTACCACAGAGGCGCTCGCTCGCTTCCCCACCCCATCCCCTTCTC
>NW_010252184.1:0-3892 GCF_000690775.1 Eurypyga helias | reverse complement strand
AGGGAGAGACAAAGAAGCTTGTCACTTGAATTAAGAACAATTTAATAACTGAATATAGATGAATATTATAGTGATGCTAATAATATTAACAGTACTACTAGTAATAAGTAATTAAAGTAATAGAAAATAAAACACAATACAATTGCTCGTCACCCACCGACCGATGCGCAGCCAGGTCCCGAGTAGCTAGAGTCAGAGCCCGAGCCCAAGAGCGATTGCAGCAGAGTCTGAGAGAGCCCCACGAGCAACCTCATGACTGGGAAAGCCGACCGACCCACCAACTAACTAAGCAAGCAAGCTAACAAAAGAGCTATAGCCCCCCGGCCTGCTCCCTGCTCATGTACTGAGCATGACGTGCTAAAGAATGAAATAGTCCTTCGGTCAGTTCGGGTCAGCTGTCCGAACTACGCCCCAGCCCCCACTGATTGTAATGAGAAAGTTGGGAACACAGCTGCAGTATCAGAAGCTGAAAAAGACCTTAAGTTAGTGCAAGCACTCCCCAGCACCAACTAAAAAGACACCTTATCAGTACTATTCTCAGTGCAAATCCAAAACACAGCCTCATACCAGCCACTGTGAAGAAAATGAACTCTGTCCTGACTGAAACCAGCAGTCAGTGTTTCTCTTGTCCATGTTTGTTTTTACAAAAAGAAACAAACTTCTCCCATCACAAAAACAAACCAAACCCAGACAGATAAGGAAACTGGCAGAAACTGGCAGGCTTTTCTACAAAAGGCAACTTTCAGGAAACTGGAGTTGTTGAAATGTGAACAAGTGACACCTGATAGAGGTCTGCAGGCAAAGTGAAACAGGACAAAATGCCCAGAGATGAGAGCAAATACAGGCAATTCCAAATCTATCCTGCAGTGACTAGGTGTGGGAGTTGATCCACACTGTCTAGACTAGGACTAAAACATTATTGGTATTCTTACCCAGTACAGACACCAAGCTTGATCCCTATGGCAGGTGCTGTAAGGAATGTCGGAGGAAGTGTTGCAGGTGGGCAGCACACCCATTCAATCAGCAGTGTGCCAGCAATCACAATCAGCAATCAAGAGTAGTCATACCCTCCTACCCTCAAATACAGGAATATTCTGTGGCAAATGCTGACGAAGCAAAACCGAAAGTGAGCCCAGCCGTAGCACTCATTTGTGTGACTAGGTGAGAGAGCGCTACACAGTGCAAGTCACATAACACACCAAACCATAAATAGCTTTGTATTATCCAGCGTTATCAGCTCTCAAATGGCATTTTAATTTGAGCTTTACATTTAAAAGTAGTTTGCTCCATGGTACCAAATTGCTCTGGCATTAAATTGTTTCTGCAAAGGCCATCCTAGCAGCTGGCTTGCAGGTTCACTTCTGTGTTTAAACAGCTGTATTTAAGCTGAATGAAACATGAGCACACCTGCCATCTGTATGAGGCATCTGTATAGATTCTACAACCTGCACAATAAATCAAGATTCCACGTAACAAAAGTGTAAGAGACCTGCCTGCTGATAGCCCACCACTTTCTTAAACTGTTCTTCAAAGTGCATAGAGGTGATGGAAGGGGAAGAGCATGTCTGCCCAGTAATCGCCTCAAATGCCGTTTTAGCATTTTTAGTTGCTTCCTGTTATTTTCTAGGTTGATTTAACAAAAGCACCTGGGAGATAATGGTGAAATGTATTAGAAAAGCTTTTCCATTTTTGTCCTCAAAACACTTTGTGGTGAACAACTGTGTTTTACAGTAACCTTTATGATCTTACACCTTTTTTTTTTAATCTACATCATTGCCTTTTATTCTTTTGTGCCTTTCATTTCTCCAACATATATTAAAAGTAATATTAGTAACGTTCTCTTACTCAGCATAGCTGAGTTGGCAGTGCCTCATGGCACTGCTATAGAGGCGAACTGCTGCTTAAGGTATGTCGGACATAAAACCTGAGATCCTTGGCTGCTCATTATGTCTGAGAACTTGAGACTGTTGATTCACCAGAGGTCATTTTTGGTTCAGCATGCTTACTTGTACATATGTGAAAAATCATATTGTCTTCAAGTTTCTGAGCTTCCAGCTTCCCATAGAGTCACATCTGTCCCACTGGTCAGGCATGGCAAGGAAATCACGTGTAGAGGAACTCGCAGGCATAACCAGTCATTACAACACGCTGTTGATGTCATCAGTGAGAGATGTACCCTGTTCCAGTTTTGAAATGGGTATGTTAGCTAGACCTCTGCTGGTGAGAAAGTAGGTAACGGGAGTGAGTTCCTAAGAGAGGGAAATATCCTGCACCTGAAACTGCAGTGCATACAAATTTAGCCACAATTATCAAGTATTAACTCTACAATCAGTTTGTATCCGTCCATTATCACTCCACAAAAGCTCCAGCTTTGAAGTTTTCATGACTGAAACCAGTGACCTACAATGAAAACCCCTGACAACAGATGTACATCTAACAGTAACCTCTGCTCTGATTTAAATACCTTTCTTCTGCAAGTCGTACCACGAGCACAGACAAAAGTGAAGAGAAGCTGGGAACAGTCCACAGATCTCATTGTACCTACAGAGTCATTTAATACATGGAAAAAAGTCTGCACTGTAGCTCTCCAGGTGAGGCTTCTGTGTGATGTGAAATCACATCCTGTGCAAACTCTATAAAGAGGTGTTTGGGTCGTGTTTAGTTTTTGCAATCATAAATGCCATTTTAGCAGTCCACACAACAGACCACGTGTTTACTGGGGGAAAAAAACCACGATACCACACTGAAGTTTTACCTTGGCTTCAACATGCACGTCAAGAACGACTGATTTGGTTTAAATCTTCGCACTAACTGCACTGTTACATAAAATCCATAAACTCATACCATTCCTAGGGCTGTCTAAAGGGCTTGGGTTTTATACCCTCTTGTCTAGTTTTTCAGTCTGTCACGTGTTTACTGGGGGAAAAAAACCACGATACCACACTGAAGTTTTACCTTGGCTTCAACATGCACGTCAAGAACGACTGATTTGGTTTAAATCTTCGCACTAACTGCACTGTTACATAAAATCCATAAACTCATACCATTCCTAGGGCTGTCTAAAGGGCTTGGGTTTTATACCCTCTTGTCTAGTGTTTCAGTCTGTCTTAAATGCTTCAAGCAGCAGGTTTTCCATTTTCCTAAGGCAGACGTTGCGCAGCGGCAAAGGCAGTAGACCAGGAGTACAACATTCTCAAGCTGTGAGCGCAGGGAACCGTTTCTGGCCCAGCGCGTGAAGCAGCTCTGCCTAAGGTGCAGCCCCACATTGTTCTTCTGGATTTCCAAAGGCTATCTGGACCAGGGATGCTATAAATACGGGAAACTGCTCCTCTGCTTCCTCTTCACGTGTGTTTTTCTCTCTCACTCTTGTCCTGCTGCTTTATAGCCTAGTGTTTCATCCGACAGAAAAAAAGTACCTGTATTAGGAAGCACTAATAAAGTATTAATCACAAAGTTCTTAATCCCTGTAAGTTTTGTTAAGTCATAAGTGATGATGGTATCGTAAAAGAGAACAGGATGATCTCGATGGTAGCACTGGGATGAAAATCAGTAATAGTAAGGTCACGCACGTAGGGACCACTGGTAAGAACGTTTCCTGATAGATGGAAACTGCCACTGCTGTCGGAAACAACGGAGAACGACCCAGGAGATTCGGAGAACAGCGGGATGGTTACCAACACGCGGGAGCTCAGGCAGGTACGTACAGTCTTAGCACGAGACACCCCCGTTACGACTGGGAAGGCATTCGTCTTGAGGGAGAAGCAACGACGAGCACCTGATGCGCATGATGTTAACTGACAGCGGAGAGCGGACGGAGCACAGAGTCCCTAAGGGGGCCGGGGGCCGGGCCGGGCCGTGCCGATCAGGAGCTGGGGGCACCCCGCGAGCCCTC
>NW_010252183.1:11737-27822 GCF_000690775.1 Eurypyga helias | reverse complement strand
TTCCTGGCTGAATCCAGCACATTACTGTACCATACCAATGTAGTAACACAGACTTTTACCACAAGTATTTTTTATCTTTTCATTAAAGTGACTCCTTTATGAAGATCTTACACATCAAACTACATGAGGACTGACATTAAGGGGAGCACTGAAGAAATACGATTTCATAACAACCAGAAAGATGGCAAACTGTTCAGAATCAGCAGATCTCACTAAACAAGGCATCTTTCAGTGTGCAATATTGCTAGCATGCATCCTCTGAGAACAGCACTGCTGACAGCCACCTCTCAGACCAGCATGCTGGAACAATCTGCCATACACCACTTCAGGAGTATTACTTAGTTTTGCATTCAGTAATTGACAAAATATTAGGAAGAAGATGGGAAAGTCCTTCCTCAGGTATAAAAAAAAGCAATGCGGTATTTCTCTCAGTGGCATGAGGTAATTGAAAAAGATGTTCAGTTACAATGTCTATGTAGAAAAATCTTACTGCAGAAGATCAAGAAGGAACTAAAATTGACTATCATTCTGGAAATAAATCTAAAATTACAGTAAATCGACACAGGGAATAAACCAATACACAACACTGCTTCATGGCAAAACATCTGATAAAGGCCAGAAACAACCTGTAAGTCTAGAAGAAGTCCAGCACAACCTGTGTACAAAACAGTCAGAATTTTGGAATCTATGCTGTCACATCAGCATGGTGCTCCCTCCAGTCAAACTAATTAACCTGGCTTCTTAATTAATTAGCCTGGCTGCCACACTCCTCTCATTTGGCTGTATTACCTCTGGTTCTAAAGCTAGATCATTCACAGTTAATATAAGTATATCTAGGTGGTACTTCACTGGGTGGGATGAAAGGTTTCTGGGTTGACTTCCTAACCTGAAGAAGAAAACTTCAGACTTGCTTTTTCTAAATAATACTCTATATTTTATCTGACACATCATCTACGTTTGTCAGTTCTGGCTTGCCGATACGTGTGGTGGAACTGGCTTGGAGAACAACCCAACAGCAGGAGCTCTACTTCAGGATTCACAGGAAGCTTCCACTGAAATATCAGGAATGGGATATATTCCAGCACTCCCAAAAAGAGCCTGCTGCAAGAAGCATAAAAATACCAGCCTTCTCGTGGAAGCACTGACAGAGTCTAGTAGCTACTTCCAAATACAAGCAAACTGAAAATATCTAAATTGCAAACAGAGGCATACTATAAATGGTAAAGAAATATTTTATATAAAGGCAGACACTAGACTAAGAGCCTAATTAAAGAAAATAAAGCAAAAATCCAAGACACGGTGTTCAAGATAAGACATACAAGTAAATTCAAAATCACATGCTTTCCTTTTCTACTCCAGTTG
This sequence comes from Eurypyga helias, assembly GCF_000690775.1. NCBI lineage: Eukaryota > Metazoa > Chordata > Aves > Eurypygiformes > Eurypygidae > Eurypyga > Eurypyga helias. The sequence continues at coordinate 26,460 of NW_010252183.1, read as the reverse complement.
AAGCTCAAACTGCACTAATTTTTTAGAGTAACTGCAGTATGTTATAAATGACATGCAAAATGAAAAACTGTCTGCTAAACAAAGAAGGGATAAGGATGAAATAAAGGACACAAAGGCTACTGGGTGAAATCACTCAAGTTAATTGAAAATCTTCATTAACATTAAACAGGGGTATCTCCCATTCTTAACTCTGTAAAGAAAGCCATAACTTCTACAGCAATTAAACTTTCCTCCAAAAGGCATCTCCAGAAGAAGAATGCAGAGTGACTCAGTTCTTATTTACACTGATAAAGTTTTTAGCAATTCCCCTCAAAGAGATACCGTAATAGAATTATCATGAAAGTAAACCAGTTTCCAACTTTAAATTGATCCTTTTTTTTCCCCCTTCTCTCCTTTGGGTTCATTTGTAGTTTTGGTCTTTCTTGCCAGTCATAAAGCACAAATTTTGTCAGTCAGTAGTAAACTGGAATAAATCTGTGGAACTGGGAAACTAGGGTGAGGTCTCATACACTAAACTTTTTTGCAGGCTAATTGTAGACTGCGTTTCAACACTTGTGTCATTGATACTTGCCTGCTGGTTTAGACCGATACTTTATAGCACTGACATACCAATAAAACCTTCCAATCTGATGGACGGCCAACTGCCTTGCAGGTAGACAACCGCAGAGGGATATTCTAAATCACTTTCATCCAACACAGCCTTGTTGCTCTGCAAGCCTGGAAACTCCTCTCGTGCATCAGCTAATGCTTAAAGGGCTTTTCTGAACAGACAAACCAAAATGTGTTAGATAACCCTGCTGGTTTCCAGAATGTTAATCCTTGCAGATGACATGAGCGTACTAATAATGCTGAATGAAATAAGAAGCGTACTACAACATATGAACACGTTCCTACCTTTTACTAGTGCAGGGTCTGATGCACTGCACTTTAATGCCAAAGAAGAGACTTTCTTAATCTCCAGTGACTGACAGTACTCATCACAAAATGAGAAATGTCCAGCTTCTCACTGTCCATGTCTAAATCTTGGTGTTAATTTAGAAATTAAATTCTTCAGTGGTTGGTCTTGATTGCTGCACAGATTTCTACTACCTCTAAATAAAATTGCAAACACGCTTAGTTTTGTGGTAAAAGACACAAAAGATTATTTCATTCTCCGGGGAGTCATAAACATTTGATTTCAGGGGAACAATATTTGATGCTCAAGTCTCAACATGATAATTTGTATTTCTCTGTTTATCACACCATTAGAGGACTGAGGAAGGTATCCTGTGCTCCTGGAGGTGACAGCTGTTAAGGTTTTAGTGTAATTTTTAAGGAGCAAGGTACGAAAGGAGGGGCGATGATGCACGTTTTGACAGAAATATCACTCACACATATTACTGCTCAAAAGTGTTCTGCACTAACTGCAAAATGTGAGCTACTGAATATATAACAGCTTGTGTGCATGCTGCATTGAGTTATTCAGCACACTATTTAATTAAATTCTTTGTAAAGCACTTGTGAATGTTTGATTATGTGGATATTGCTGGGGAAATAGAAATGCGTGTTATTGCTTGCAGAGAATAATATCCTCATCTATCATAAAACTGTTACTTGAGATTCCCTGATACAGCAGTCCAGAGAGTCCTGTGTACTGCTGGAATAACAGAGGGTTTCCACCTCTTGGCCTTCACAGAGACTAAATTCATGACCAAGAAGTAAAAACCATACAACTAAAATAAAATCACCAGAAAAGCCATCAGGACAAAAATGTGTTGGAACTTCACACCAACATACTATACTGGTACAATTATTTGAATACAAGTCTAGTATTTGGGCGTTTTTTAAGTTTATCTCTGTGTGAATCTCATGGAAAACATTTAAAGTTACAAACACTGTATATAGCTCAACAGCTTCTTTTATTTCTAAATGTTTAATTAAGGCATCATAACTATTCAAGCTTACATCAAAATATAATTGTCTGACATTATTAGCAGGTACCATCATAGTGCAAAATAAAAATTAGCAATTTAACACCTAAGTTGGCCACAAAGCAAATCAACAGTTGATGTGGGTTTTTTTTTTAATCTATGAACTTAGTTTCTGAGCAATTTGAACAAATTACTATACTGTTTTTTCCTCTTGCCCCACTCAGTCATAGTATTTCCTAGGCACCCTTAAAAACCATTAGATTCCCTAAACCACATAATGGAACATCACTCTTGCTCTAAATGAGAGTAGGGTTAGAACCAAATAGGACTAAATAGGAAACAAGATTCAACTCTCTCATGCAGAGTAATCTGAATTTGGAGGTCCTTCCCCGCTCCTTTATCATCCCACTCTTTTACAAACATCAAAGCATGTTTTCCACCTCTGTGATTCCACTACGTTCAACCACCTCAGTTTGAAGTTTGATGGGTATACTGGTATAACAGACACACATCCTTACTATACACATGAGAACGTGTATAAGCACAAAAAGACAGACATTCACATGCATTAACACATTATGTACTGCAATTTTATTTAATTTAGCTGCTGGGTGAAATGTAAACAAGGGCTAGAACCTGCAAAACTTATGACAGTGTAAGATTTCTAATACTTGAGGTGGAAGCTAAAAAGCACCTACTAAGTGAAAAGAAAAAAAAGAGTAACTAAATGTATGAACAATTTCTGCAAGTTTTCTGTTATCATACATGCTAAATCTCCCAAATAAGTCTGAGAGCCCTGAAACACTAACTTGTAAATGAGAACATACAGTGAGAAACAAGAATTTTCTGTTAAGTATCTTTACGCATATAATTTCTTCAATAAAACCAGAAGGCACACAGAGATAAACTGGTCACTCCATGAACTCCACGTTTTCCCCTTATAATCCCGATTTTTACTACAAAAGTGACACTATAAAAATAATTTTAATCTACCTATGTGCCTCTCGCTGCATTATATTCATTCTTTTCCTCAGAGAGACCTTCTTCAAGATTTCAGGTGTAGATTTCTTGCTACCAGGTATTTCACTTTTTTGACAACAACTTCAACAAATTAAGAAGAAGCATGGACTAATACCAGTTTATTTTAGTCTTGACAAGTGAAAACCGAAGTATGGTTTTGCCCTTTCCTAATGCTGCACAATGCAATCAATAGATTTATTAAATCTCTCTAAAGGTCTTGTGCAATTTCCTAAATGAATGTTGCCAAAAAAACCCCCAAAACAAACAAACAAAAAAAACCAACCACAACCACCCACAATTTATTGAAAGGGTTTATATTTCTGCCACTCAGATTTATTAATCAAAGCCATTTCTGTTATTAAGAATAAGTAGAATATGCTTTTCTGTAACAGAATACCATGTAATGATTTGTGCACATTTTAAGCAACAAGCCAACTACAAAAAGAGATAGCTCTGATAAAAAACTTTAAGTCAAACAGTAGTTATTGTAAGAAATATCCAAATTTTCTACTAATAAAGAACTACTGATAACAGTAGTTATCAGGAATATCTAAAGAACAACCTTATTTTCTGCACTTTTTAGAGTAAAGTACTCTAAAAAAGTACTCAATACATGACAGAGTACTTTGTGCTTAGTACATGACAGAGAAGTTTGTGCTGGAAAATCAAGTTTTCCTTGTATATACTTCTATGTCCTTAAAAATTTATTTGGCGGAGGGGAGGAGCCAAAACAACCAAACATCCCAGGGCTTGGTGAAGGCTCTCTGAAGCCAACAGGAAGGTCTCCACTGGCTGCAACAGCAGAACAAACACAACTCATGGAATTGAACACTTGCCTTGAGACACTTTGAGATGCCCGATTTTCAGAATACACAAAGTGCATGTTTCCTGAAAATAAAACTATTTCAGTACCTCACTTTTTGCACTTAGGACCTAGGTACCCTAAATTAGCTGTCTTTTAACTACGACTTGTATTTAAACTACGACTTAATCGTATTCTGCTATCTTGTCTCGCTACATGCAAAGAATTCAAACACAGAGAAGTCACAAACAACCTGAATGACAGCCCCATGGGAAATCTTTGACTAACGATTCTGTTTACTCAAGTGATTATTGTGGCACCCATCAGTTTTTATCTCTGGGACTACACCACCAATATCCTTCTGTAAGCATGACACTTACCAACCCACACGGACGTTACCCTGCACAGTTAATGCAAAGGTCTAAAACTGTTTGCCATTATTTCAGTCAAATCAAATGGCTTGTTGCAGACCCTGAGGAGAAATCACTGACACACAGCAGTTTATTGCAGGGCTTTTTATTGCTTCTTACTGCTGTACAAAGTATTACTTAACATTAACTGACATAAACAATGGATGGATTTCCAGAGTGTTTGATACGACCAGCAGATGTTTAATGCAATGTGAATACTAAGGGATGCAAGAAGGAAAAAAAAAAAAAAAGGTGGAGACAAAGCTGGAAAAGCTAAGGGGGAGAATAAGTAGTAGAATATAAAGAAAAAAATTTTTCAAGCAACTGAGCCTTGACACTGGATGATGGCTCGTTTACAGTTTAAGAAAATAAAATAGCAACCTGTTGATTTTATTTGACATGCATATTATTAAATTGCTTTCAATTTTCATAACCACAATCTATAGATCATGGGTTTGTTATTTCAAAGTATATCAAATGATTCAATGTTAAGATGAAATATTAATGCAATTGCCCGCTGAGGCTGAATTATGTATCATCTTGGTTGTATCGATCTCTACATGAACACTGCTTTTCTCTTAAATAAGACCTGGACAATCATTATGAATTGCTGCACAGTAACAAAGAATGGGTAAAAAAATCTTTCACAAAGTTTCTTTATATATATAAACCTTTTTTCCCAGCTTTCAGCCTAATGTGAGTATTCTAAACTCTCCTCAGACATACATTAAAACAAAGAGTTACACGGAACAAACTGAGACACTGACTGAAATTGACTAAATTTTCTGTTATTCCAAGTTACAGGGCTGGTACTGTATATGCATCCCTTACAGTATATACACAACAGATGAACAGAGAAAATACATTCCAGTGTTCTCTCAACACTGAAAGATCCAGAGAGAGGAAAAAACAAAGAGACTTTTGTTGCCTTCATAAATACCGTTTCTAACGTAAATACTAAGAGCACTGACATGATGGAAAATTGCCAACAGCCATTTTCCTACCACCACAGTTAATAGAGCATGAGGATTCTACAGCTGAAAACAACACGCCACTGATTACTGAGCACTTCCAGCATGAATACTGCTGCAAAGAAAATGATCAAGTGCCACTGCTATATTCCTTCCCTTTGCTGCAAAACCAAGATGCAGGTACACAGAAAACTCCAGAAACCCATACTCCTAAAGAATTATAACAATGAGGAAAAAATAAATCTATTCATCTGGCATACATAAAACTGATTTGCATCACAGGAATAAAGATATGAGTGTTTCCATTAGTACAACACTCTATATACCCAGATTTACCTCTTTTATGTTTGCTTTAAAGTGAGATCGTATTCAAAGGTGATGGACACAGTTTAGCAGTGAAAGCAGAACAGGAATTTTGGGAATACAGGCAGGTATTTCACACTAACAGCACCTCAAAAATATGTATTACAACATTCCACCTGGAGATAAAATTACAATATAGCCAATCATATGCACCACATCTGAATGCAATGTTTTTATGGGCACTGTAGCTATTTACTTTCTCCTGTCCTCCAGAGTAAGATGAAGAAATCCAAATGGATTGTCCTGGATAACTCCTGAAATACTGTTGTTATAGCTTGCTGTTTATCCTAAGGTCTAAAATAAAGTTTATCTTACATTCTTATTCAAATTCTTTAGATAATATTAGATCAGGATAAACTTTTACTATCTTAATAGTAAAAATAGTAATCTATTCATCAGTTTATTTAATACACCAAGAACCAATAACTTTCTGTGACATATCGCAAAAAAACCCATCACCCCGAATTCCAGAGACACACAAATAACAGAGGGCTCATTCTGTTCTCCTGCAAGCCCACACTCCCTCCTCCCCATTCAAGCCCAAGGAGGTAACCAATTAAACTAAGTCTTGTCTCAGAATCCACATTCCCTCTTACAAGAGGCTCAGAGGAACAGCCTGATGGACCAGTAGAACCAAAATGTGAAAGTCAAAGGTGAATTTCTTGGTTCACTTAGATATGCTGGAGAGATTTAACCAAGTGAATTTAGACCTTCATTCTGTTTCAGGTCAGCATGGGCACAGTCTGCCAGCAATGTGCTGTGCACTTACCCATCAGATGTGAAAAAACACAGTTAAAAAGAAGGAATGCAAGATTGTGACAGAACAAAAATCATCTTTCTCTACGCAGTTACTCCAGATTTCCCCACAGTAAAATGCAGTGCCAAGACCTAAACCTCCAAGAAGCTTTGCTTCCCTGACGCAGGATGGCTGAGCAATGGGCTCCGCCGGTACACAGAGGCAGGCAGTAATACATCTCTGAATAAAGTGTCTTTTTAAATCTTCTTGGGGCCAGTTATTACTGAACCCCACATGATTATCAGCGGGGTGGGGAGGGGACGAGGAAACAACAAAAACCAGGATGCAAAGAATAGCTGAAACTACCACGAAGAGCTGAAAATTTCTCTGAGCATGGAAAACAATGGGAGGAGATGGAAATGGTCCTTGATTCTGCACCTGGAAGCAATAGGTACTGGTAAAGAGAAAGACTAATTAGAAAATAACCTTATTTCTGACAGTTGTGGTTTCAGATATACTTGAAGTGTTTAATAGTTTCAATTAACTCAGAGAGTAGAACCCAAACATGAAAATGTGTTACAAAAATGGAATAATACTGCAAAGCACATAAAAATAAAACTCTAGAAAGGGATGCTTTTAATCCAAAGTTGCAAAAGAGAAGTGACACACTGAGGAGAGGCTGGTGGCTGCTATAAACTGAACTGTCCTGCTGAAGTTCGGCAAGAACCTAACAAAAGCTGAGAACAGAAGAGGTTGTGACAGACCTGGGTACAAGTACTTCAATGACAGACTACCAGGAGACTCAGAAACAAGAAAAAGAAGAGCCTGACAAAAAACAGGAGTCATTTAGTCCAGAACAAAGTTTATAGGGATCAGACAGATCTCTGACACAGTAAGATTGATAATCCAATATCCCATCAGAAGAGAAACCTGAGACAGAAAATCATGCAGGGCTCAGAGAACACGTGGAGCTGCACACACAGTAACAGCCTGGACAAGCGACAGTTCTCTTCTGTGGGGGAAGAAATATTGGAAAGGTGATGGATTAAATCTCTCCACTGATGGAGTGGCTATATTGACAAAGGGAATGGTGACAGCAACACCAACTCCTATTAGTATTTCCTGGGTACTTTTATGATAAACAAAGGCCCCAAAAGTGTATTGCTACACTTCTGTACAACACATGCCTTGTTAGTTCCCTTAAATTACATTTAAGCCAAAAGGTGAAAAATCTGTATCAATAACCTACAAAACAGAAAACGCTATATAAAAATGTTACTGCCAAATAGACAAAAACTATGCTTAATGTATTTACACTGATCCACACTTACATCCATATTGAGCTGGCACTGAAAAGCAGGTAATCACAGCTCCAGTCTTTGTGAACACTTTATCTTTCATGTTTTCCCTCATCAAAAACTGATTCAGAAGTTTTGGTCTGAAAATTCATCTGCAAGAGACTAACTTCTCACGGAGCACTTTCAGGTGCACTCCTACACTCCTCCCTCTTAGATATTCATGTTCCTGCACGTCCATTGGTTAAACCACAACCAACTTTGGTAATTACCAATCTCACCTTTGAAATGCTCCTGGGATCTAAACAGACTTAATCTTTTATCCTGACTCATTCCGTTTCCCCCATTTTCAAGACACAGTCTGTCCATTTTTCTTAATAGTGTTTGTTCACTTCCTTAGATATGCAAATATCTGTTTGTTAGACTAGAAATTATCTTCCATACTAAACTGGCTGTTAAGCAGCTTCTTACTTCAATGAATTCAGTGAGGAAATAAAAACATTTCCCCCTCCCTTTGGTAATTCATTTGCATTTTTCAGCGTGTAATGTGACCTCCACTGGAGCTTACATTCTGTATCAATCTTTACCTGCATCATACAAAGATGTAAATAGAATAAAATGTATGCAGCTCATTACTGACTGCTAACTGAGACCAGTAATGAACCACTTTGGGATAGCAGTGGGCTTGCAGCCACTGATCCCTATTTCAGCCTCACTGCAAAGTTAGTAAGACAACTGCAGGATCTGAACTAAGACAGAATAAGAAGGTATGTCTTCCCTTGCTTTTGCACAGGGAAGAACCCATGTAAAACTGGAACTTTTTTTAATTGCCTACAAAGGAAGATATTTTGAGAGCCCATTGATATCAAATATTTCTATGTTAGATGAATACACAAAATTCTAGCATATGCCATTTGAAAAGGTTACGCATTCATCTTCTGATGACCCAGACAGAGTATGAAGTTTTACACAGTAAAACTTCATCTGGGAAACAACAGCTACAGGCTTTGGACAACTTGGAAAGATTAAAAAACTGCCAAGCTAAAACTAAACAAACAAACAAAGTCAGTCTTAAAGGGCATGGAAAGGAAGTACTGTACTGGAATCACAGAATGGTTGAGGTTGGAAGGGACCTCAGAAGATCATCTTCTCCAAACCTCCTGCCCAGGCAGGGCCACCTATAGCTGGTTCCCCAGGACTGTGTTCAGACAGAACATCTCCAAGGATATCAAGGATTGAGACTCTACAATCTCCAAGCAACCTGTGCCAGTGCCGTCACTCTCACTGAAAAAATAGTGTTTCCTGACATTCATAGGGAAACTCCCGTGTTTGTGCTCATTTTCTCTTGTCCTATCATTGGACACCATTGAAAAGGGCCTGGTGTCATCTACCCTGCACCCACTCTTTAGGTATTTATAGACACTGTTGAGATTCCTCTCCCGTCTTCTCCAGGCTGAACAGTCCCAGCTCTCCCAACCTCTCCTCATAGGAGAAGCTCCTGTCTCCCAATCATCCTCATGGCCATTCACTGGACTCTCTCCAGTATGTTCACGTGTTTCCTGTATTGTAGAGCCCAGACCTGGACACAGCACTGCAGGTATGGCCTAACCAACGTTGAGAAGAGGGCAACGCTTCTCCTTATGTAGCCCAGGACACCATTAGCCTTCTTTGGTTTAAGGGCACAGTACTGGCTCATGGCCAACTTCATGTCCACCATCACCTTTCTGAAAAGCTGCTTTCCAGCAGGTCGGTCTCCAGCATACAGTGGCACATTGGAATGTTCCTTCCTAGGCACAGGACTTTTCACTCCCCTTTGTTGAACTTCACACGGTTCCTATCAGTTCATTTCTCCAGCCTGTCAAGCTCCCTCTGGGTGGCAACACTACTCTCCAGTGTATCAGCCACTCCTCCCAGTTTTGTGTCATCTGCAAACTAGCTGAGGGTACACACCATCCAGATCATTAATGAGGATGTTGAACAGGACAGGACCCAGCACTGACCCCTCAGGTACACTGCTAGTGACTGCTCTTCAAACAGACTTCCTACCACTAATTGTCACTGTCTGGGACCAGCTGATCAGCCAGTTTTCAATTCATCTCACTGTTTGCTTGTCCAGCTCATACTTCATCAGCTTCTCTACAAGGATCTTTTGGGAGACCATGACAAAAGTCTTACTGAAGTCCAGGTAGACCATACCCACGCCTCTTCCCTCATCTACCAAGCCAATCACTTCATCACAGCGGGTTATTGGGTTGGTTGAGCATAACTGCCACTTCAAGAATCCATGCTGACTGCTCCCAATCACTGTCTTGTCCTTCATGTCCCAGGAAATGGTTTCCAAGGCTACTTGTCCCATCACCTTCCTATACATCGAGGAAAGGCTGACTGGCCTGTAGTTCCCTAGGTCCTCCTTCTTGCCTTTCTTCAAGACAGAAGTGACATTTGCTTTCCTCAGATACCTTTCCCTCACAATGACATCATCCAGCTCCCTCAACATCCATGGGTGCATCCCATCAGGGTGCATACTTATGCAAGAACCCAACATATGGTTAAGACTAGAGATCACTGTCATGAGCCCTAACAAAAATTTGGAAGTCAACATTCAAGCAGAGAAGGGGCTTCCCTAATATAGCACAGATAACCTACTTCAAAGAGATCTTGGGTTTTTTTAAAAAAGGTGAGAAAATCTCCGCTTTTCCCAGAAGATACAACAGAGATATTTTTTGTGTGTGTGTGCGTAAGAAATATATGAACCTTATTTCAAGCCTTTGTAGTTTTAGCAAATTGGACAAGTGCTCTGAATTAACTGACAGATAGGCAGGGAACAAAATCCAGAGCTAGATACTGTCTACATCAACAACAAAAAGGTTGTTACCAGAGAAAATACGACCTCCAACTGCCAGAGAACTGAAGCCTTTCAGAAAGTAATCAATGATTTTAGGATAGGATGGCCAAACCAGCATTCTGCTGTCACTCCAGACAAGTATTTACTGAAGATAAAGAGGCATACTTTCTACAGTTCCCTAAAAGTCTGAAGAAATAAGGAAAGTAACTAGGTAATCAAAAAATCCAAAGCAATCACTCCTGAGACAGCACAATGAATTAACTAACTCTGCATAAGCTTGAGCAAATCAGAGATTAATTGTACACTTCTCCTAAGTTTGGCAAGTATGTCTAGAAAACTGGTTAAATGAATGGTGAATTTATGTCATCTAAATGTCTTTGTTACGTTATTATTACATTTTAGCTGAAAAGAAATATCAGAGAGCGGGAATTTTAACTGTAGGTGGTTCTGCTTTCCAGACAAAATTATTACAGGTAGGGACTCAGTTTAAGTCCGTATTCTGGTCAGAAGAGGACATGTGCAGAAAGGGCTTCCTGGATTTACCATGATGCACACAACGTACTTCCATTCCACTTTACATTTAAACCTATAGGCAAGGTGCTTCTAAGGCATTTTTTGGTTAATCAATGTTGGAGGCTATGTGCCTCCTAGCTGAAGGCTATAGGTGGAGCCCATAGGGTTTCTCTTCTTCACGCTTCTCTTTACCAACTCATTTGCCAACCTCATTATCCTAGGGCTGAAGCCTGACCCACAGGAACTCCACCCCATGCTAGAGATTTCAGTGCAAGACAGCACTTGTAGTCTGTGAGCATGATCCTCCTCTCATGACCTCTCTCTTCAAGCACAGTTTCCCAAACCAGCATTCCTATTTGGGGACCTCACCCCAGGCACATGAAGATAGTATTGGTCAGCTCTTGACAAGGAAACAGGCTTTCAGGGAGGTCAAGCCAGACAGGATAATACAAAGACCCAGGAACAAGAGTATTACAACAAAGTGATAGCTTCAATATCCAATAATCTGTAATGTAGAACTACCTACATTTAGAGTCGTGATACAATCATTCTGTTTTCTATCTATAGGGTATGAACTAAACTGACTTCTTCAGATGAGTTCTGAACTAATAAATATCACCCCTTCAAATCTAGTTCTTCAAGATAACTGAAAAATGGAGTCAGCTTTCCCAGTTTTTCAACTCCACATTGAACAAGTCACAGAACTAAACAGAACACATGGATGTATGACCAATAGCACAAGAAGCTATAACTACCCAAAACTGATGCAATGCTTCATCATTTTTTTTTTTAAAGGAGTTTAGAAAATTTTCTTTCCAAATTTAGAAGTCTATCATTCTTCAAGATTTCAGTGGAACAGGAAACTGTTTGAGTATTATGTCAAATTTAAATTAGCACAAAAGAACATGGTCAGTCAGGCCCCCCAAAATCCACTACAACTTACAATCTTAATTCAAAAGATAATATTTTATGCTTAAAATATAATTTAAACTTTTCAAGCTCTGATTTACATTATGTTTTAAATAACACCATTTTGTACATTTTTACTAATACGCTTACTGTAAAATATCTTTCTAGCAGCGTGCACGTTTTATTCAGAACGCTACTCTGGAGTAAACATGGAGCTCATCATGTCCAAGTGAAATAATCTTTTTCTGTACTCAACGAGCACAAGAACTGTGGACAAAACAAGAGGCTATTCCTCCTTCTCCAGCTACTTTGCATTTTGCAAATTTCAGGGCAATGACTGAAGAGCTAAGAAGGGTAGCTTAGAACTCCAGAAAAGCACTAGCTTGAGCTAAAAAAGACTGGATTACTTCTGAAGAAACTGAGATTCGGTGCTGATGGAACTGAAAGATCCTGCCTCAGAGTACAAAGAAATAGAGTGGGAAAAGCTGAAACGTCTTGCCAGAAGGCTTGAGATACACAGTTGAAAAAGATGAGAAACAGACAACTGAGAAACAAGTCAAAGAAATGAATGATTTGTCTGAGACAGCAAGTAAGTAAGGGCATAGAATCTGAGGAAATGTTGCCAAAGGGACTGTGAATACAAACAGGAGAAACGTTTTGAGAGGATGAAGAAAAAGAGGGAGCATATGAATGAAGAAAGAGACTACGGGCCTAATCCTGACTTCCTGATTTAATTACACTTACTTGAACATACCTTGCTAGGGCACATTTGAAATTCCTTAGACTCAATCCAGTAAGGTTTTGTGTATCTTCAGTGCATAGAAAAAGAGGAAATAAAAAACCTGCGGAAAAGTACATCTTTACCACTGCTCAAATATAAAGAGTTGTAGGAGCTGAAGGTTCTTGAGGTATTGAAGTAACTCACTTCAGCAACTGTTTGGTTATGAACTAGAGATGGCAACACTTTAGACATTCATGCACTCTGCCTCTTCAAAGAACTTCACATAGCCAGAAAGGCTGCAGAGAAGTTCTCAGGAACTCTGGAAATGAATAAAACCTTGGAGAACTGTAGCTTGAGGATTACTGAAGGAATAGATTTACATGGTGAAGTTGCATTTTAGATCAAGTTATATATACAAAAAGCAGTGACAAAGAGATTTCAGTGATCACACAAGCATCAAAGATGGTGAAGGAAAAAACAGGAGTTAAATAAGCTGAACTAGCAGAAGAAGCCATAAAAAAGAAATGTGAGTAAAGTGAAGGTAAAGCACACAGAAATTCAGTATGACCAGTTAGTTGCAGATCGAGATAACAGAAGCTCAGAACTTTCCTGATCAGCTCTTTTATTAACAAGAAACAGTGTAAAACAGATGTAGCATGTTCTCCTAAAAGAGTACAATCTCCTAAAAGATTGTCCAAGTACAACCTTGTCTATGCCCCATGTTACAGTGTAGCATTAAAAAGCCATAGAGATCAATGTCTGCTCTCAGTACTACTAGCCCAGTGAATACATAAACTTTTCCAATTATACAGAAATCAGAATGGTCTCCCTGAGTAGAATTTCATTCCCTGCATCATAGATTTAAACATTAAAGTTATATTAAAGTTATATTAAAGAACCATAACAAATTTAGGTTCACAAACCTCATCTAAACTTGATAACCTATGAATAATTTACATTAAAATAATATAGTTTTCATTTTAAAGTGTTTCTATTATGATGAATATTTTTTAGAATCATAATTTTTCCATACCATCTTGCTTCATTATTATTTACAGAAAAAACAATTTCTGATCATTCCACTTAAAAGAAAAAGAATCCAATTAGAGATTTTGCTGCATCAGTAACAATTGATGAAGACTATGAAAGAGTATAAAGGCTTTTCTTTTCAGAAAATACAAGAATTACTTGCACAAAATAAGTATTTCAATGTCTATTAGAAGAAACACGATAACTTGCTGGATCTTCAGTATAACGGAAGGCACAAAAAAAATCAATTGATATGGGATCAGGATTTAAATAGTCATTGAATCTAGAAAGTCTTTTTGTTCTGGCTCCTATCAACACAGTTCAGACTACAGAAATAATTCAATGTGCACCACAAGAGTGTTCTTAAAAATCTTAATAATACCATGCAGAGAACCACCTCAGTCCTTTAGTGACCTTAGTAAGCCACCACCCGAAGTCATGAAATCATCTGCACTGAAAGTATGCAAGACTCACACTGCAGTCTATGAACAGAATTTTCTTTTACACTGAAGACATCATCTTCTCCTTCTAAAGACAGACCATAAAACAGCCTGAATTAAAGAGTGTTTTCAGGTGGTTCCTGGTCCCTTTACAGTACTGAAACAACGTATAACAGCGTTGGTTCAAATATAAACGACATCCAAAAGGACTAAGGACTTGCTTAAAGCAAATGATTAAGTATGTGGATGTGGTGAGTTGAACCTGGCTGGAGACCAGTTGCCCACCAAGGCCGCTCTGGGACTCTCATCGACAGCTCGGCAATGGGGGAGAAAATAAAACAAAAGGTTTGTGGGTCAAGATCAGGACAGGCAGAGATCATTCAGCAATTACCATCACAGGCAAAACAGACTTCACTTGGGGAAATTAGTTTAATTTATTACCAATCAAATAAGTTAGAGTAATAAGAAATAAAACCAAAAATCTTAAAACACCTTCCCCCCTCTTCCCAGGCTCATCTTTGCTTACCATTTCTCTACCTCTTCCCCTCCAGTGGTGCAGGGGGACGGGGAATAGCGGCTGCAGTAGTCCATCACACACTGTCTCTGCTGCTCCTTCATCCTCAGGGGGAGAGATCCTCACACTCTGCCCCTGCTCCAGTGTGGGGTCCCACCCACAGGAGACAGTCCTCCACCAACTTCTCCAACATGAGTCCTTCCCACAGGCTGCAGTTCTTCATGAACTGCTCCAGTGTGGGTCCC
>NW_010252183.1:0-11506 GCF_000690775.1 Eurypyga helias | reverse complement strand
TGCCCCTCCATGGCTGCAGGGCACAGCCGGCCTCACCATGGGCTGCACCATGGGCTGCTGGGGAGTCTCTGCTCCAGTGGTCCCTGACCTAGGTATCTGCAGAGTTGTTTCTCTCACATTTCACTCTCTCCCTATGGTTGCAATTTATCTTTCCCCTTTTTATTTTTCCCCTTCCTAAACTTGTTACTCCAGAGGTGCTACCACCATCGCTGATGGGCTCAGCCTTAGACAGAGGCGGGTCCATCTTTCAGACAGCTGGCTTTGGCTCTGTCGGACATAGGGGAGGCTTCCAGCAGCTTCTCACAGAAGCCACCCCTAGCCCCATCACTACCAAAACCTTGTCACACAAACTGACATCTGAGAGTGTAAATGTGAGATTCAATGGAGGATAAAGAAAAACGAAGTAGAATTGGGGAATTTTTTCTTGGTGCAAGCATTAAAAAAATCTACTGGTTTAAAGTAAACAATGAGAATTGTATCAGTGGAGGAACCTTATCCTTATCTCATGGCTTTACTTGATTAAAAGCACCTTATATTATTTCTGTAAGAAGACTGGGTTTTTTTTCATGCTATTATTTTGATGCTCCCCAAGAAGATATTTTAGTCTTAAAGCCAATTTTGTTCTCTCTCATTTAGCAAACATTGATTTTTTCCCCCCTGTCTACATTTCAAATAGAGCTAAAACAAGCAAGGCTGGTTTTGTTTAATACTTTCAAAGGTGCTGAACCTCCTCCGGCTATCTGGAATAAAAATCCACAGATATGACTAGTTCTTCATGGATATTCCAATCCCAATTTTCTTCTTCTTCAAAGCTTCAGTACCTGTTTAAAAGTAATACAATGCATCCTTCTTCAAAGATGACAAGAAAGGTACTGCACTTCGCATTACTGTACATGATCTCAGTACATTCCTTGCTGTCTGCTCTGCCTGGGAGTTCAGCTTGATATCAGCTCACAGGTATTACAGTGATGACCAAAGATAGCCATCCACAGAGACAAATTACTGGGGGCTTCAGGAATACCAGCTACCCTGCCAGCAAGAAAAAAATGAAACACATATTTATCAAAAGACACTTTTTTCTCTTGCCACAGCTATACACTACACAAGGAACTGCTATTTCTTTTGTAAGTGAATATTCGGTGTTGCAGTGACAACAGAAATTATAGTCAATGAAGTAATATGCTTGACAGAGTGTTGAAGAACAAGATCATAACCTGCCTTTTCAAACTTCCGTGCTTGAAGTAATCAATGGAAAACTTTAGAAGCATCAGACAAAAGATGAATAACCTCAACCATCATTTTAAGATCGAAAAGAGCACATTCATACATTTGGTATTTAATGTCCTAGATACTCACTTTTTCCACACACATTCTCTCATAATTTCATATTAACTATTTTGTGAAATAAATGTAAAGATTAGCTTAATTGAAATAAATGTCCAAACACAATGAATTAATTGTATGCAATCTATAACACACAGACATGCATGGAGGTGATTCTCCCCCAGTACTCTGCTCTGGTGAGACCCCACCTGGAGTGCTGTGTCCAGCTGTGGAGCCCTCAACATCAGAAGGATATAGACCAGTTGGAGCGAGTCTAGAGGAGGCCATGAAGATGATCAGAGGGCTGGAGCACCTCTCCTATGAGGAAAGGCTGAGAGAGTTGGGCTTGTTCAGCCTAGAGAAGAGAAGGCTCTGGGGAGATGTTATTGTAGTCTTCCAGTACCTGAAGGGGGCCTACAAGGAAGATGGGAGGGGACAAGGGCCTGTAGTGATGGGACAAGGGGCAATGGGTTTAATTTGAAAGCAGGGAGGTTTAGATTAGATATCAGGAAGAAATTCTTCACAGAGAGGGTGGTGAGGCACTGGAACAGGTTGCCCAGAGAAGCTGTGGATGCCCCATCCCTGGAAGTGTTCAAGGCAGGCGGGACGAGGCTTTAAGCAACCTGGTCTAGTGGAAGGTGTCTCTGCCCATGGCAGGGGGGTTGGAATTAGACGAGGTCATTAAGGTCCCTTCCAACGCAAACCATTTGATGATTCTATGACTATAGAAATATATTCTAGTAACTAATGAAGAAAGGCAAGGAATCCTCATGATTACAGAAGTTACCACAGAATTTTGATACTTTGTCTATACAGTGTAAGTCCATCTGACACTGCAAAGGCTGTCATTTCTAGAGATTCCACCTCTCAAAGGGCTTTTCAGAGTCAGAGAAATATCTTGATGTATCCGGTTACAATCTGATCACAACGCAACTGCTGAAATCACATTTAACAAAGAATGTCTCCAGGCACCTGAATCCCTGTAATGACTTCTCCACTTGTGCTGCAAAAAATCCAAGCTTCTCCAGACATTCTAGCCTCCCCAACACTCCTATTGTCTATTTCCAGCATATCTCTTCCAGCTCATATTATTTGTTAACTCCTCCTCTCTTCTAGTACTTTAATGATGTTTCCCTCTTGATCAAAACCCTTATGTTCTTTTTTCCCTTATCAGACTATTGCCTTTAACCCTTAGGTGTATTTGCACTACCTTTATTTGGAGGCTGGAACAGACTAATTAGAAAACTGAAGAGAGAACTGAACCTTGTGTGACTCCACAAGAAAGAAAAGTAGTGATGCCACCAATCCTCAAAAGTCCTTCAGTTGTATGTAATCACAGACTAAAAAGAATCACCCATGTAACAGCTTTATCAGCCTTTCTTACACAGCATCAGCAATTGCATCTTTTTGCCACCCTGTTTATGTATCACATCGACATGCCAGAAACTTTCCCCTAGGTCACACTGGCACAGGTCAATAGTATTTTTTCTGATCCAGACTTCTGAATGAGCTATGATCAGCTTACCAAGCTCACATGGGAAATAATGTTTAATACATTTCCAGGTATAATGAAGACTAAGATTTCTTTGTCTCCCCTGATTTCTTTGCAACTTTTGAGGCTTTTACCTTTTGTACTAAAGGTTTTAAGTATGCTGCAAGCCAGTTGGGAAGTATTTTGTGGTTTCTTCTGAACTACAGGACTATTAAGTCATCATCTGCAACTAAAGGTGACTAGATTCATTTATTCAATTAGTTTCTTACAGGTCTGATACCTCCAGCAAAGGATCTCAGAAAACCACAGATATATCTGTGATCAGATTTGAGGTTACACACTAATGTTGACATAAATCTGTAATTACCTGCCACTTTCTAGACTTCATACTCTGTTAAGGCCTACTTTATTTTCAGTGGGCTACTCAATTTCATATAATCACAGAAAGGTTTGGGTTGGAAGAGACTTTAAAGATCCCCTGGTTCCAACCCCCCTGCCATGGGCAGGGACCCGTTCCACTAGACCAGGTTGCTCAAAGCCACCACTAGCCCCGGTTGCTCAAAGCCTCATCCAGCCTGGCCTTGAACACTTCCAGGGATGGGGCATCCACAGCTTCTCTGGGCAACCTGTTCCAGTGCCTCACCACCCTCTCTGTGAAGAACTTCTTCCTGATATCCAATCTAAACCTCCCCACCTTCAATTTAAACCCATTACCCCTTGTCCTGTCACTACAGACCCTTGTAAAAAGTCCCCCCCACAGCTTTCCTGTAGGTCCCCTTCAGGTATTGGAAGGCTGCAATAACATCTCCCCAGAGTCTTCTCTTCTCCAGGCTGAACAAGTCCAGTTCTCTCAGCCTAACTGCTCCTGCCCTCTGATCATCTTCGTGGCCTCCTCTAGACTCGCTCCAACTGGTCTATATCCTTCTTATGTTGAGGGCTCCACAGCTGGACACAGCTGTGTCAGGTGGGGTCTCACAAGAGCAGAGTAGAAGGGGAGAATCCCCTCCCTCGACCTGCTGGCCACACTTCTCTGGATACAGCCCAGGATACGGTTGGCTTTCTGGGCTGCCAGCGCACACTGCCGGCTCATGTTCAGCTTTTTGTCCACCAGTACCCCCAAGTCCTTCTCCTCAGGGCTGCTCTCGATCCATTCTCTGCCCAGCCTGTACTTGTGCTCAGGATTGCCCTGACCCAGGTGCAGGACCTTGCACTTGGCCTTGCTGAACTTCATGAGGTTAATTTACAGAAGTCTGTGTTATTTTGGCTGAAGCAGGACCACTGATCTTTATTCTTCCTCGCAATATAATGTATCTAAAAGAGCAGCCCTCTTGCAATGTGCTTTTTCGTGACTCTCTATTTCAAAGTTCTGTATAGGTACATGAACAAAGCTAGTACTGTTGAAGTAGAAGAACGCTCAGGAAAAACACCAACTTAGCACATACTTGAAGCAGCATTCGCCTGCATGGTTCCAGGCTACATCTATCTTCCTTTGGCAGCAAAGCTACCTGATGCAGAGCTGTGTCTGCTGGCCCACATAGGAACTATGTTGGAGGTGATTGAATGGCTCACCCAAATATGCTGAACTGGCAGGCATTGCCATCTCAACCTAATTTTGCATCAATAAATCAACAGTTAAAAGGCATATAATATGGGGTGACTTGAAGTGGCTGTCATTAATTATGTTCTATCTTTTGCTTAGTAACCACCACAACACAGTCTTCAATAAAACTAATCCTAATTACAGTTTGACAAGTTTTCCAAATTATGCTTATGATTTATTCTAGCATGACAGTTTTGGAAACTACAAGAGCTGTTTGTTTCCTTTTCATTTCAGAATTACATCAAGCAGAGGTACAGTCAGAGATAAACAAACACATAAAAAGTGCCATTTGAACCTCCAGCAAACAGCAAGGCCAGTTCTAGGAGACACTAGTGCACCATGAAAATATTAAAAAAAAAAATTGTAGTAACTATAGTATCCATTTCAGAAACTGACAAGAAGGTGGCAACTTACTTGTGACCTCTTATTGGAGCAAATTAATCAAAAATTCCCTTCTGTATTTCACTAGACTCTGCAAAAAAGTATTTTATCTGTTTTAAATCAATCTCCTACCAGTTTTATTGAGCATCATATTTAGTAGTGTTCCTTGCAGGATTTCATGAACCATAGTTCTGCATGAATTAATTTACAGTTTTATTTTTCCCTTTAATAAACTCTCTGTGAAGAGCCCCCTTAATAATATATTTTGTAGTCTCAAACCAGTTTTGGACAAAAATAGGTGAGACTAGACAGAAAGGAGAAAGAGTTACAATTTTTAATTTTAAATTCCATCTCTCAGAATAATTCTTATTTAATCACTTCAATGTTGCAAAATACACTTCGTCATTAGCCTCCTTTTCTCCTGTAAACACGGGAATAAATAAGGATATTACTGCTTTTGTCCAGTTTACAAAAACCGTTCAGGACAACATATTACAACGGAGGGGGAAAGAAAATTCATTCTTCATTACTGAAAGGTACGGCCAAATTTGGATAGCGATATTTATGTAACATAACTTTAAGAATTCTTAGTAGTTAGTTTATCAACTAACTTTCTAGACACCCATAAACAGAATTGGAACCTTCATTCTCCAAAGCAGTTTTTCTGCAGAAATGGCAGTCAGAATGAAATAAAACATTTAAATTCACGTTTTACCAAAAGAATTTTATAATCATACTTCAAAATCATGAGTATGCAGCTAATGAAGGAAGTGTCAAGTCTCTCATATTCTCTGGTCACCTATACCTGGCACAGTTCCTGGGAAAGGCAGAATCCTTGAATTGGCTCACACCTGGCTGTTTTTCTGTTCTCAGCTTTGGTAGAAAATTGCTTAATTATTTAAAAATTAAAGATAAAGCATTCTCTCTGCCTTCAGTTCGAAGTGTACACACACCAACCTTTTCTATACATTTTTGCCTCTAGCTGACATTAGTCCTAGTGTCACTACATGCTGCAAAAAATTAAATAGTGCTGGCTGCATTACTTTAACCCTTAGACTGCTTCCTGAGAGATACCAGCCCCAAACAACACTAATGCTCTTAATGCCTTACAAGGACATTGTAAGAAACTTGCAGGACTGGGCTTCCTTTCTCAGTAACCCACGCTGCCTCCCTGCTCTGTTAGTGGTGATCCTCAGCTGCTCCATGGGACACTGCCGATAACACCAATAACAGGGGCCTCAGACTCCGGCAGCATTCGCTGAGGAGTCTCTGCTGGATCTCACTCCCAGTACAAGGAGGCTGGCACACCTCATGATCCAGAGTAAAGCAACAGATGGGAAGGAGGGGAGAAGAAACAATCAAAGCCGTTACACACAGTTTGCTCAGAGGTTGCCAAAACAGGCACTGACAGCAAGTAGCCATAGGGAACTGAAGATAGCTTAAGTCCTAATTTCTCAGCAGGTGCAAAGCACGGAGATAGCATTTTCAAACAACCCCCTAGGAAACCCTCCATTTTTTCCCCTCTCCCTTTTTACTTTCTTCTTCTTAAACAGTTTTATCCCTAGCAAACAAAATTGCCAGTGGCTTTCAACTCACAGCAACAACCTGGAGGCGACTCATGAGTACTTTGTCAACAATGCTAATCTGTAAGCCAAAGATAAAAGACTTCCATTTATAGTTTTTTGTTTTTTTTTTTAAAAAGGAGTTGTTTTCTCTGCAAAACAGGCCTAGGACATGTAAACTGATGCAATCCGGTCCCTAGGGCCTGCGGGAACATAAAAGTTCTGATTCTGTTCCAGCACTGCAGATCTTTCTTTGTCTTGCTCTGTCCCCCTCTCTTACACGTACACATTTCTATTATATTTCACTTATGCTTGGCATGTATCTCACAGAAATCACAAAGAATGACTCTATGGAGGTTCACTTAACATACACATTACCAACCACAGGCAAAGACTTTCTTTCCCTTGTTATCACTGGGCACTGGGGGACACTTCTCCCAAATCAATTAATCAAAAACTATTCAATACCATATAAGGGGAGAAGCAGCTTTTTTTATGCCCTTGAATTTGGGCTTGGGTACCTTACTGATAGCGTACTCCAGCACCCCATTTTTAAGGACTATTACAACCAACAGAGAGCATGTAATGTTACTTTTAGTTATTTTTGAATCAGCATTAAACTCAGTTAAGGTCAAACACACTAATTTTCTAAATCCAAATACCAGTTTGCACATTTAAAACAAGTATAACAATGATTTAAAATGAAGAAAACAGGCGGCACATATTTACTTTACACTTCAACCAGCTTTAAAAGTTTCTCCCACAATGTATGGTTAAGCTGGTAAGACAGTAGTTTTTCTGACTGAGGACTGATTTTCACACATGCCCTGTCTCCTAGGGTAGCCTTCACCCTTCATCAGAAAAGAGCCCAAATAACGAGATGCATTCTTTCTCCTATAACCCAGATCTAATGTTGGAATCCACATTCTAGTGTCTTCTCTCATTTTCCCATCTTCTGCCAGAAAACTTCTTATTTGTATTCTCCAACCCAGGCAGGAAGAAAACTAGTATCTCCACCCACCATCTTTCCATGTCCTGTTTCGGAAGTCCTAGCGGGTGAGGTGACACCCAAACAGTGTTTGCTGCCTGGACTGAGAATGAGTGAACCCTCAGTAAATTATTTCCTTAGAAACATGACTTCTTTCAATGGAGCAGGAACCATTCCCTGCTAATATGCTGGCACTGATTGAAACAGGTTCACAGATTCAGAGTTTCACATAATGACAGAGGTTGGAAGGGACCTCTAGAGATCATCTAGTCCAACCCTCTGCCAGAGCAGGATCACCTGTGTAGATCACACAGGCAACCCTGTCTTTTTACTGAGCAGCTATGGTAGTAACAAATCTCTTTGGGATGATAATAGGTTTGGGATGAACTAATCTTAACCCCGTCTGGAAGGGTATCATGCTCCCTAACAACTACCTTAAGATGACTTTGCACCCAGAATTAGAAAATGCAATTCCTCATCCCCTCCGGTGACCAAGAAACTCTTGCATCTTGCTTTACCCAAATGCTTCAGTGATCAGCACCACTGGGAGTGAGCACCTGTAAAAAACGCACAGCACAAGCTTCTCCTTTTTTTCCACTTGTTAGCCTCTGTCTCTTCTGCCCTTCCATACTTGTCAATCAGTATAGCTGTATTATGTGATGAAGCAAAGAAGGTTTACATCTCTTACAAAGTCTCAGACAATCTACTGTAAACACATGCTTTTATTCATCCGACTCTTCTTTTTCACAATACTTGCGAGGTTCTGGTTTTGATGAGAACTGGAAGCACCAGGTTTTACAAATGAATCTGCCTCCCCAGCCACAACGTGGATTTTCTAAAACCAAGCTCTGGGAAAGAACTGCCTGTAGTAAAGCTAGCCATGGCCTCTATCAACACATGAAGAAGAAAGAAACTGAGTGGATTTGGGAAAGATGTGGAACTGACACTGTCTGAAAAGGAGAAATAATACAGTACCTAGAGAATACACACTGAAATCAGTATTCTACTATCCCACAAAATAGAAACAACATGACTTATTTCTGGACCTGAGTTGCAACATTGAATTTAAGTGCCAAAATCAGGACATCTGGATTTTATCTTCAACGTTTTTTAAGCAGCTAGTGGTCCTAGGGAGAAATAGGTTACTAAGTCATGCCTAAATTCCCTTGATTACCAAGAGCTCTTTTCCTCTGACTTGCTTCCCCTTTCTGCTCCAGGCCTAACGTATGGCACTAAGTCAAGAGGCTTTACTTCAAACCAACAGACTACCACGTAAGGGCTAGGTTCAGTCTCCCATGTTTTCCTTCCCAGCCACTCCTTACACACCAATGATACAGCTACTGAGTCCAAGTAGTAAACAGCTGTTTGTTCACAGACAGCTCACTCATTCCTTTACCAAGTCAGGATACATTTACTGTGGAAGAAAAAACAAAATTGTACATACTACATTTTATATGGTATGCTTCAAAATTAATGTTTTTTCTATACAAAGTAGTATAAAATTAAACGTTCAAGGCCACAATGAACTTTGAGAAACTAGACATGAATAATCCTATTGTCACTGTAACTAGAATTCAGACTCAAAAGGATTCACCTTCTATCAAGAAATTCTGAAACTACAGTATTTTCTGGTAGGAATTTCAGAAGCAGAAGACCTATTTAAACTGGAACTTGATGAGTTGCTGATATAGCTTGCAGTCAAACACAAAAATGGGACTGGGTGCAATAACCCAGAAGGTCCCTTTCTTAACTGTGTCCCCAGCCATGTTATGCATCCGTCAACCTGGCCCTAACAATCCCTCCCTTTTCTCCCGTTTAGAGGGGTCCCACAGCAACTCAATTCCCACCACTGTAAAAATTAGTCTATTTATTGATAGCAGGTGTACAAGTTATCTTTCAGGGACTGTTGACCAACAGCACTTCAGAAGAAATCTCAATTTTTGGAAAGAAAACCAAAACCTAGGGGTACTTAAGAGATACACAGATATTTCTGTTCACTTGTGCTTGCTTCTTAGTCACTCATTCAAAGGATGCCAACATCACATGTGTGCCAAGAAGAGTTAACTGAAGATATTCTCAGCCCTTTCAGAAGCCTGACACCAAAAGGACAGTTTGCATGTTTCCTTTAACACACAGTACAAAAAAACAACGGCTTTGAATCTCAAGAATCTGACCCATAAATCAAACAGCATACATAAAGCACAAGTATGCTGTGGAACCACACACGGAAAGCAGAGACATTACTAAAAATGTTTTCGTCACTTCACATTTCCCACAATTAGGATGGAGAAAAAACACAGTCCCGCCATGCCTGAGAGACAGTTTGGGATGCTTATGCATGCACTTCAGAAGTGAGATATTAACAGCTAAAGTAAACTCTATTTTTGACTTTTTCAATTCCTTTCTTTGATGCCTTCCAAAAGAACACTGCACTGAAAGGAACGTGCTCTTTGGTGTTCAGAGTGAAGTGACAGAAGGGAGGAAGTACTCACTCATTCAGCATTTCCCCAGATAACACCACCTTTGACCAAAGAATCTACTTCTAGAAATGTCGATTCACTACTGAGTGGGATAATTTAGCAGCAGCAATGTACACATGACATTGGCTTTGCCTCCCACAGTTCAAGGGACACAAAAGGTTAGCTAGAGATCACACTATTGTAGTGTAATGTCATTCTTGTTCTTATTTCTTCAGATTGATCTGCAGCCAAAACATGCTGCTGTGGAAAAAAAAAAAAAAGGTAGTGATGCCAATCTATTTGAAACCAAGGGAAGCCTTGCTGACAGGCTCCTACAGAAACCCAGCAGCAAAATTCAACTCCCTTCCTTTGAAGCAGTGAGAAGACTCTTGCCTGTTTGGCACACAACTACTTGACAGCGGTACCCAATCAACAAAAGGTCTGTCCTGCACAGAGATTTCTATGTTTGTACTCCACAGTCCGTGCAGAAACCCTTAAGTCAGTTGCCCAGTCCAGAAGGGAATTCAAATTCATAGCTATCATCTACAAACCTAAAGCTGTGTCAGATTTGCAGTGAACTGGGATTCAGTGAAGTATAAAAAGGCTTTTTGGCATATGTCACTTGGTCTCCCCATGTTCCGCAATTTGTCCTCTAACAATACTTAGAAGCACAATATTCGCCTCTCTCTCAGTAGTCTACCAGGCACTTAATTTTCGCAACGCCCAGCAGCCCATCTAAAACACAAAGACACAGTACACCTACTTCACATGAACAACCTGACCAATTTAGGAGGTCCATCTACCAAAGCCTCCAACCAGAGGGTGGATCTGCTTTCACAGGAGGACATATATTCAGCTATTGCACAGAGAATCTCCTGTCTTGAGAATTTTGTTCCCTGGTGTGACACAGGAAGAAAACAACACCTTATGTAAAGAGACAGTTTCTTTCTAAGGATTTGTGTAGTGTTTCCCTGCAATAGAGTGCTTCTAGCCATAGAAGAAAGCAGCAAAGGTCAGACAACACTCTCCATTCCTCAGCTCAGCATTATGAGATGGATTAGAACTTTGAAGAAATTTTGAATTTATAAAATTGCTTGATGGAAGCAGAGTGTAGCTTTCTTCACACAAAACAGTTGCAAGAAATTGGCTTGCTGCATCTGCCACCTCAAAGCTCTGAATCAATGTCTGTGGACACCACTTCAGGTTTTTTCCATTGACTCCACTGAGCATGGAACCACACTTCAAACGGGCTGTACAGGTAAAGCTCTAATTATCTTGCTGTACCTAAAGATCATCTCTTAGGCTTTTCTCTGCGATTATTTCCTCCAGATGCTTTTATTGTACCCTAGAAATTGTTTAACAAAGTAACATAAATTCTCCTCAACACCACAGCAAAGACAATTTGCATTCTCAGTCAGTAAAAAGTCAATGGCAAACAACTGTCCCTATTTTTACATAATTTACTTGGCATATACTGCTTTTTGATGTCAGTGTGCAGGGGACTATAGTAGTCCTGCAAGGGACTACAGCCATATCCTTCTCAACCACCCTTTTCACTGCTACCTTGTCAATATGAACTTACAGAGCAAGAACACTTCTCAGCTGATTAACAACTTCCTAGAAACAATAACAATCTGTCCCTTTACTTTACTTCCCTGGCTACCTTAACATTATCAAACACACACTGAAATCATAGAATCA
>NW_010252182.1:7545-11637 GCF_000690775.1 Eurypyga helias | reverse complement strand
GACCCTCTGCCCGGGGACGGCAGCTGCCTGCACCTTCCCTGCCGCCGCGGGCAGCCCAGGCCACCGGTCCTGCCCCCCAAAACAGCAGGCATCGCTCCGGATCTCTGAGCCATCCCACTTCTCGCCACGGAGCTTCCACGTATTCTCTTCTGTGTACGTATTCAGGATGCATCTTCCATGTATTCTCTTCCACACACAGCACCTGTCCATCAGATGCACCAGGACGACTGCAAGGCTCGTCGGAGACCCTCTCGGAGAGAGCTGCTGCAGGCTGCAGAGTCAATCATGGCACGAAAAATCAGGGGCAAAAGGAGAACACTCCGAACGGGGAGCTGAGGAAAACTTTGGCTGCAGGATCCCCCTGCGTGCTCCAGGATCCCACCACATGTGAGACAGGAATTCCTTCAGCAGCGGTATTTTACGAGATAAGCCATCGGGGGGAACGCCAGACACCACCGAGGGTAACTTCACCTTAATAAATACAAAATAACCGAGGCAGCCGCTATCAGTTAGCGATATTAATCTGCTTTTTTTTTCCCCGGATTGAAAAATGTAAATCAAGCAGAGCTGCCTGGAGCCAATTTGCAGCTCTCACTGTGAAAATAACCTGATCCACTTGATGGTTTTACAAAGTCTCACATAAAATGTAAATGGGTACAAAATGAATATTCCAGATACAAAATAAATACTTGTGGTTGTACGCTGTGCGGCGGGGTGTGCGTTTTACTCCTGCCTTCTATCCAAGGCCCATCCTCCATCAGATGGAAACCTTTCTGGGTGTCCACTGAAATTCAGATTCCGTCTACAGACTGAAAATAAAATCACGCTACTCACCAAGAGATAAATGATCAGAAAGAAAGGACAATTGATTTGGATTGATTGCGCTGCCACACGTCCTTTTGGTACCAAGGGCTTTAGAGGTATTAATTAAACCTCCCCGCCCGGGCAGCAGGTAGGGGCTGTCGTGCAAGGATCGCTTCATCTGAACACGGCTGCCTCCAAGGGAAAAAAGGTCACAGCAGCACGGGTCGTAAGCTGACGGGACCACTGCAGCAAAGTGAAGCTGGGGGGGAACTTATAAAAGCAGAATATAATTATTTAAACTGGAATTTGATCTGGACACCCCAGTGAGACATCCCTCTTCTGCACCATTTCACAGCTACTGGGCTTCACTCTTTATCCAGCTCTACACCACCAGTATCATTAAAAGCTAAACAGCACCATCTTCCACCTCATGTGGGCCGTAAATCCTTCACAGAACAGTGAATTCTCCTGATACTGTACGTACCCCAAACCTGAAAATAAAGACAGAAGAAAGGACCAAGACTGATTCCTCCTCTTCCTTCCTGCTGCAGGATTTCCCAGTTTAGTAACACCCCCAATCTTGAAAAAACTTCTACAGGTTTTTTAAAGCCTCTTCAGGGACACAAATTTTATCTTCATTGCTTTGTAAATCTTAGAATGCAATGGGTTTTTTTGGTTTGGTCTTTTTTTTTTTACATCTGTGCATCTAAATCAAAACACAATTGCGATGCAGCCCACACCAATCAGGAAGAACACAAGCTGGAGAATTCAATTAAAATGCTAAATTAATTCAATTGAATAAATCCTGTTAATGACACATTTTTCTATCAGCAAATTAAAGGAAACTTAGAACTTTCAGGAGATGATTGGTGATGAATAATCCAGAAAGATACAGCAACGGCACAGAAGAGGCACAACTCCTGCAACGGTGTGAGCAAGATGAGGAACCCTGCCAAGAAGGGAAACATCAGTGATCCCCAGGCATTCGCAAGCAGAGAAAAGTTACCCGTCATTACCTGCAACGAGCTCAAGTTTTTCGCCAGGATCTCCCTCCGAGTAGAGTTTTGGGTGGCAACGGTATCCGATTTGACTGATAAGACTGGCTGGGAGAGCAACTAGATCCCGTCGTATGAGGACACAGGAGCGGTTCTCCAGTGGGATCTGCTCCGGCTTCTCTTGAGCAACTTAAAAATTAAAAGGGAAACCCAGGAAAAGAGTTATTAGGCAGGCACAACATTAACAGAAGGTCAGATTCTGACTTTTTCATGTAGGTCTTGGAAATATTCCTCGCTCCAGAAGTACAACCATTTGCCGGGGCTCTTGGCCACAGAGAGATGCCACCCGACAGCACGGGAAGACCCCCCCGGTTTCCCCATCATCTACCACAGCCGACTCGTATGTGCATTCAGGTTCTGTGAGAGGGATTCTTGCAATCGAATTATGCTTTAACTTTCCCTAAGTTAATCATTTATGAAAAGAGGCAAGTCTGCACAGCTGGCATCGTTCTAGAAGCACAGCCACGGGGCTGGCTTCCCCCAACGCTCCCAGAAGAACGGCAGGTTGCTTCACCAGCGGCTTCTAAAACAGGCAATAGATTGCCCGAGTTTGATAAAAACCTGCATCAGTACCGTAACTACTTCCCTTCATGTTTTCTTCCTGCTTAAGTTGAAAGCCAGACTCTGCAGAGCCCCCCTGCACTGCAAAAGGTCGCCGTAGCCACCCCCAGGTATGGCACCCACCAGCCACCTCCTGCAAGCTCCAGTGCACCCCCTGAGGCACCTTCTCTTCCTCTGCCTTTGCAGACTAACTTTTCCTCTCAGTAACAACAGAGACCCCGACCAACAGGCCAAAAAACATTATTAAGCTGTGGTGTCAAACCCAAACTATTGGGTTTCGCCAGGACAGAGCTGTGCCTTGCCCCCACGTCCCACCCCGGAGCCCACCACTGCCCAGTAGCAACCATCAGCGTCGCAAAGCTGAAACTATGGAGCTGTGCTGCCGGCACTGTGCAAGTCTGGGTCTTGTGGGCATACAGAGGATTCGCTTTCTAAAACGTATTTACAGTGTGAGCCCACAGGCTTGCTTAAAATTCCATTTTTTGACAGCGAAAGAGGGCTGAGCGGGGTGTACACCGACTCCAGCTGCACTGGGACGGGGTGGGAGCAGTTACAGCTCTGAGTGGTAGCCCAGCTCCACATCGAACCATCTTTTTGCCCTGAACTGTTGGACTATACAGCAAGTGCCACACATCAAATCAAACCCAGCTCGGTGCTTCAATACCTGTGAATACAGAGAGAAGCAAAAACCCCCGGCAACTGGCATTTCTGAACTCAAAATGTCTCCTACTCAAGAGCTGTCTTTTCCTGCAATTATTTCGCTGTTCAGGGGGACGTTTTCCCACTCTCCAGATAAAATAACAAGTTTTGCAGACCTGTTGCTGCAGTAACCAAGGGGTGATGGCTCCCGTACAATGGGAGCAGTGTTCTAACGAGGACATGCCCCGCGACGCCGTGCTGTGCCGGCACGGGGCTGGAAGCATCCCCGCCCTCAACGGTCCCTCCTTCCCTAAGAAATTGGAATACCAGGAGGATGTCCCTCGCCCGTGGAACTGCACCGTGGCAGAGCAGCGTTTCCTTCAGTGATTAGGGACCAACAGCAGCAGAACAATTCACAGGATGTTTTAAAACTAACTTCTGCCACCATGGCCAGATTATCTGTGGAAAGTGGCAGGGCTTTGTGGTGCAGTCCCACTGACAGACAGAATTTTCCCAAACTGCAGTATTTCCATGTTTAATACTGCTCCCAAGCATCCAGGCACGCTTGGAGATGGGAGTCATCTGCTCAGAGGAAGCATCTAAAAGACCTGATGTATTCCTTTCAAACAGTGATAAGCAGAGCACATCCAATTAAATATTTTGCAGCTTAAACAAGCCAAAAGCAGATGGGCACGAGGCATGGGGGACACAACACCCAGGGAGGGCCAGCTCCGCTGCCCTTCACAGCCTTGGTGGCTCTGGCAAGGCGTGCACACCAAGGCAGGCTGTAGCAGCGCGAGGGCTGCTGCAAAACCAATGCACGTCAACAGTGATAAGCAGAGCACATCCAATTAAATATTTTGCAGCTTAAACAAGCCAAAAGCAGATGGGCACGAGGCATGGGGGACACAACACCCAGGGAGGGCCAGCTCCGCTGCCCTTCACAGCCTTGGTGGCTCTGGCAAGGCGTGCACACCAAGGCAGGCTGTAGCAGCGCGAGGGCTGCTGCAAAACCAATGCACGTCTGGAGGGG
>NW_010252182.1:6905-7504 GCF_000690775.1 Eurypyga helias | reverse complement strand
GCAGGAATAGACACCCCAGTCAGCTCCCACCCCGAGTAAAACTTCATACACCACATACGACCTATTGTTCTGCTGATAAATCCCAGAAGCCAGACTGGGATGTCCAAGGTCTTCAAGAGCAGCAACAAAAGGTAGGTGAATGATGCTAGTAGGGGTAAAACAGAATTTGGCAGCAGCTTTTTGTGCTAAATGGGTATCCCTGAGCCATCAGAAGGGGGAGGACGAGGCCGTGCCCATGCACAGGGCTCCTGCTAATTGCAGACAGCTCGTCAGGGTGAGTGCTCCACAGCAACGCGCTCTGCACGGAGCCACCGCTTCAGCTTCCCGGCAGGAGCAGGACAACCATCCCAGCCCCTCACAAACACAGCGCTCTGCCCAGGCTGGGTAAAACCCCATTCTGCACTTGTTATATTTACCTATAACTAATGACTCAGGTCAAAACCACCCGTGATCTTCATCACCACCCAAAAAACACCGATGCTAAGCTGCTGAAGGCAGCTGGGCAGACTGGCCGGATTCTTAGAAAGTTCCTGAGAGGCCTCCAATTATGTTTTGAGTGGTACAAAGGCTGCGGGTCTCCAGGGAAAGCAGCTGCAATC
>NW_010252182.1:3796-6873 GCF_000690775.1 Eurypyga helias | reverse complement strand
TCAGAGAGAAGGTCCTTGCAGCTCGTGACCCACTACTGCTGTAATGTCAGCAGGAGAGAGCGCAGCCTGGAAGGGCCATCAGCCATGCCCTCCTCCTGCCCGCTGCTTCGTCAAGGCTGCTGTCACTGAAGAAATTAAACATCTACAGCATCCACGTGGCAAACAGCTACAGCAGATGAGGACAAACCTACCCGCTCTACCATTTTCCATAGGCAAACACTCAAGAAAACAACAATTTTGGGTCAAACAGATTGCTAGGTAGCAATAACGAGGCAGGCAAGAGAAAGATCAGAACAAGCAGCGTGTTCATGCTACCTTCCTGGAGAAATCTTGAAGGGTTTGGTGTCAAACCTGTTTTCCTTGAAAGAGAAGCAGCTGTTTAGGAAGACAACGCCGCCACACTGGTCGGTGACAATCCTGCCTTGAAGAAAAGTCTTTGCTTTTGAAGACATTTCATTTCCTACGCATGGAGCCATCGAGAAGTTTACACTTCTTCCTGTGAAATCAAATGTTTCATAAAACCAAACTAAAACTGGGGCTAAAAAGACCAAGCGTAACTCAATCCGCTATTCTATGTTGGTTACATCTGTCCTGTTGGCTCGTTGTCTATAAATCTCTTATTAAACGTGGGCATGAATCATTTTTTGGACTTTGTTTCCATTAAAGCACTAGCACAAATTCAATGACACTAAACACAAAACGACCCAAGACTTAGGCCTTTCAGTGCCACCTCAGTTCAGCAGATAGCCATCGGTTATGTAAAGAAGCAGAATACAAGAGACACTTTGGTCCCATGTTTTCAAAGAAAGCCACTCTGTTTGGCCTTTATGCTCTGAAGAACAGGATAGTATTTGCTTCCAATTAATTTGTATCTTTGGAGGGCAGCGGCTCCTTCCCTTTGAATTAAAGGGCAAACAATGTGAGGTATTGTTTAATACACTTTTCTTCTGGACCAAGGAGCCTCCCAGCTAGTGGAGAGGGGCAGGAAATCATTACAGAGGAAGCAGTGAGAGCTGCCAGCCAAACACTGGTATATTTTATTTATTCAGATATATGCTTTCATCTCAGACTTAATATGGAGGTTGCAGCCTGCATCAAGTGGTTCAGAATGGGAAACATCCCAGATTTTCTGGCTTAAAAATCAGCCTGAAAGCAACTCACTGGTCCATGCTTGGAAGAAAGCTGGAGTCTTGGGAATTACCACTGCTCCACAGCTCCAGGTTTTGTATGACATGAGGGCACGTGTCCTCCTTGTCCTAAAACATACCAGCCAGCTTAGAGGTCTGTTATACCACCCTCTTGAACCCACGATGGTTCTGGTGATGCCAGGATGGATACACATCCCACACCCAAGGTGCCCGGGACGGAAGCTCACAGCCCAGGACTGGAGGTGCTGAGCCCACATGGGTCCTGTTGACCCTCTTCAGTGATGGACAACAAGTTGCTCAGGCGAGTGCCCAGGGTCTGGCAGCACTGGGAATTGTTGGCCACGTGCCTGGTGCCTGTATTCACTTATTTCCTTATTTCCTGACAACCCAAACACCAGGGCTTCAAAATTAGTCCTGAACCCCCAATTCCCACCAATCTGGGTCCCTCTCTTGACCATTCACTGGACACAACTTCAACACACTGCAGTGGGCAAGAAACAACTATTTCTGTTTTAGGGATGGGACTTTGAGATACAGAAGCATCCAAGGGACGGATTCTCACCCAAAAGTTAATGTTTACAGGGTCCCAACACGAAACCACAAGTCACAAGCCCCAGTCCACCAGGACTACAAAACCACCTCCATCTGCTCCACCACCAGTATGCAAAGATGTGGGTAATTCTACCCTGTTTTCTACACAGCAAGAAGCTTCTTTTCAAATAGCAGTATTTTATAAACATTCTTATCCCATTAGCCGATTTTCCACTGGCAGTTGGGACTACCCCAAAAATAGCATCCCGACCGCAGCCCAGGCCTCGCCAGCATCTGCCCGCCTGCGTAAACCTGTACCACAGAGGGCACACATCGTGGACAGATATATGACATAGTCCCAACCAGGATAGTTTACGTTTTACAAATAGTACATTTATAACAACATACTGGAATGCAGAGACTTGATTTGTGACCTATTTATACAGGGAGGTAATCTGGAATTAGTATAGGAAAAATATTACTGGTTTATAAATACCCCTATCTTGCCTTCGCTTCAGATCTCAGCCAGGAGTGAAACATCTGCCAGTCTAAAATTAAACATCTGTGCTTCACGGTGAGCAAACTGGGACTGGAAGTTTAACACCAAAAAAGGGCAGAGGCTTGCACACCCCCCGCGCGGGGTTTTGCCTTCCTCCGCCTGCCTAGGCACCACCGGTCCCCGTGCCGGGATGCTCCAGGCCGGAGGCGCGTTCAGCAGCGAGGCTGTTCGCAGCCATTCAAAGACCCCCAAGGGAAAGCCAAAGGAAAAGCGCTCTGGTGATAAACAGGGCGATAAACTCTTTGAACCCCTTTATTTCCTAACACCCCCCAGCTCTTTGCTCACGAGCATCCCCTGGCGTGCAGCACAGCGGCAGCCGCACGGCACTGGTCCTCGCAGGATGGGATCACCGTTCCCGCAGTCAGAACCAGCTCCTTTATGACGGCTGCAATTCTCCGGCGCCACGAGCCGTGATGTAAATTGTTGCAGCGTGTCATTCCCAGGCTTGGTTCGGGATGCTGCCCGGGCTGTGCCGGAGCCACTCATTACAGATTCTGGGTTGTTTCTTGCCCTCTTTCCTTACTGTCAGGAATCAGAGGCCAGGAGAGAAAACTATTCTCTCAGCTAATTACCACAACTGCTCCATAATGGCTATTTTAGATGAATTTTTAATGAAGTGTGCTCTTGTCAGTTCAGGATTTCATAACTTTCAAGTCCAGCCTTTACATTCCAGCCATTTGCTGCATAAAGATTTTTCCTCTCCCCTGCAAACGGGCGCAGCAGGAGCAGGGGAGGAGGACGGACCCTCGCACAACTTTGCTTGCGCCTGTCAAAATTAAATTAACTGCATCTGCTAAGCAGCAAGCTGACTGACAAGAATGCGGTTCAGTGCAGAAAAA
>NW_010252182.1:3456-3721 GCF_000690775.1 Eurypyga helias | reverse complement strand
ATCAGGCCCACGACGCTGTAATTAACAAGGATAAAAATACTTTGCTTTTGTTTAATATTTTTCTGGGGTTGTGCATTCCTCAGATCAGATGCTGGAAACCTCATTAACTCTCACGCGTGTCCTCAAGGCCCACATGTTCTCCACGACCAGACCCAGTTACAGAATAAGGAGCCGTTTTACCGCAATGTCCCCAGCTTGCCACAGCGGCAGGCGGTCACAGGGATGGCAGCGGTGACACTGCGGCCACCGAACACGGTCAGAGGCC
>NW_010252182.1:0-3435 GCF_000690775.1 Eurypyga helias | reverse complement strand
CCACAATCTGCCACCCCCTCTGCTGACACCTAAACCTACCTCTCTCGTGTTTAAGACTGGGCTTATCCTTTCATTTCTCTGCAGCTCCTTTGGCAGGTCCAACCCTTTTCCAGGTCCATCCCACCGGAGCCACTGCTGCAAGAGGTTCATCGCTTAACCAGACCTTCTCCTCGCTCCCTCTTCTACCATCAAACCCTTGGCCAAGGTGATGTTGTGCACCTTGTCTCTAATCCTGGCTTTAGCGATGTCTCTCTGATCCCGGCTTTGGAGATTTGGTGCGGTTATGACTATAAAAAGGGGTGAACAAAAATAAATTAAAACAACCCAGCCCTGGGGCAGTAAGAGGCTTCGTGAGCCTCCCCTGGGCTCAGCCTGGCCTCGGGAGCCGAGGGTGGTGATGCTCAAGGCAAGCAAATAGCATCAGCCACCAGCGTCCCACCACGCACTCGCCAGCACCAGCTCAGTCAACGCTGCAGCCAGGGAAGAAAAAACTGGAGAAAAAGGAGGAAAAAAAGTAAGTCTCTGAAATTCAGGGCTTCATCTGCTGTGCTCTTCTTTGGCTTTGTTTTTGTTTTTACAAACAGGGCTCTTGGAAACCTTGGCAATCACTATTTTGAAGGGCTTCCCCCCCCATCCCAGACCTCTGTAAGGCCGTAAGGATCTACATGCCAGGAGCAGGATTAGCTGGCTTTCTCTCTTCCATCTTATGGTTTTATTATTCTGCACCTTTTGAGGGTACAGTTTATCCCAAGTAATTAAAACACAGTTAGCTGTACAAGTCCAAACCATAATGGAATAGCTTAGGTTTTATTTTTTATAATCTCTTTTTTGTGTGCCCTCTTTTCCAGGAAGCCTGATACTCCGGCTGGCTTATTTAAAACAGGAAACTCCCTTGAAATATGCTACTGCAGAAGAGATATTTTAGCAGAAATGTGGTATATTAGAGCTTTACAGCAGGGCCGGCCAGCACCGCGCTCCTGACCAGCCTCCTCCCTGCATGAGCCCTGCCTCGGCATCACAGCATGGATCAAGTCTGCCCCTTATAGAAACCAAGTACGAAAACTCGGCTGCAGGATGACCAGCTCCGGCGCGAGGGCTGGATGGCTGCAGCATCTCCAGTGATGCCCGAGAAAGCTGCTCCTAATTTTGCTTCTCCAACTGGGACGGCTCCTGTCCCGCAAGAATTAGGTACAGCCTAGTAGCCGCTGTCTGCACCACCCGAGAGCTGGTCCTGCCCTTGCCTTTGGAATGTATTTTGTTGTTACTGCACAAACTGGCCCCATGACAGGGAAGGAAAACACCGTGTCCAAGGGTATAATCCCATTGCTCTAAGGAATAATGCTGCGAGCCCCAGCGCTGAAGGCAAACCCCCATTACTCACCGTGTGCTCGACAGCGGGGAAGCACAAAGCAAAATAAAAACAAAAGCAGTGAGGGGGAAAACAGCCTGATTTCTGCTCGGTCTGACTGACAGCGGCTGGGGCACGGGGCCCTGCTCCTGCTGGATGAGTGGCTGTGGAGGAGACCCCAACCTCATCCCCATCCTCTGATCCCACTCCTCCTCGCCTGCCTGTACCAACTGCCGGGACTCGAAGCGCCGCGGAGAGAGCAGACGGGCTTTTGAGGCTCATTTTCTCTAACTGCCTTGTCTGCTTTTCTCAGCAGATATTTCTAGTATTAAAACAGTCACATTGCTGTATGCTTTCCCCTTTTTGCACATGACTTGGTAAAAATGCCTGGAAAATATTGCTTATCTGCTCGCTACTTGGCAGGGGGATGTGCCAAGGGGACACTGGGCTCCTGCTCTTTAGGATGGAATGGGGTAGCATGCGGGGATGAATCCGTTCTCAGTACTAGGGAACGCCTGGCTTTAGGTAACAGAAATGGTCATATTTGTCAAATCTTCTCCCTTGCTTAAGAATAAAATCAAACGGCTTTGAGGAATGCACGCCAGCTCTTCAACAAATGAGAGTTAAATATTTGCAAAATGAGTCCAGCAATTCCAGCACAGAGCCGTAGCAGGGGAAGCGGCTCCAGGCGGGAGGATGCTCCACGCTGCTGGAGCCAGCAGGAAGATGTCCCTCCCTGGGGAGCGCCCGCGGATCAAAGCTGCCACCACAAACTCCTGCAGCTCCGACAGGGAGGCCACTGAGACCGAGCCTCCACGCGGGATGCTGCGAGCGGCATCCACACGGGATGCGGGCACACCAGCGACCCAGATGGGCATCACCCGCTCTGGTCCTGAGCCCCCAGCTCCGTACCCTCCACCCACCCCTGCTCCTCGACAGGGTCTGAGCCCTTCAAGGTGCCCAGGGGCACAGGGGGGATGCCTGAAGAAGCCGTCTCCTGCATGGGAAGGGAGAGGTAAGGGGCCTTATGCCCCCACCTCGGGGCTGAGCTGGCAGCTCCCAGCCAAGCACCATCAAAGTGAAGCCTCTGCCTAAGGCTCACCAGGGACTCACCTAACAGAAAATAAAATATTATCAGGAAGCCCCCAAATTGCTTTTCCCTTTGTGACGTACTGGGAAAGACTGGCAGAGGAAAGGGGGGTCACTCCAGGCAGTGGGGATGAAAGGCTTCCTTTTTTTCTTTTTGCAGACATTCCTAATTAACAACATCTATGAAAATTATTTATTTGATGCTTTTCTCCCTTCTTCCAAATGTCATTTGTTCATCACTTTTAAAAATTCTGTTCTAAAAGGGCAAGAGGGAGGGAATGTTGCTCAAGACTAACTCCCAGACTGACCAGCTAACTCCTGCCAGGCCAGCAAGGGCTGATGCTTCCCTTTCCATGGATGGCCATCCCCCTTGGATGACCCACGGGAGGTGAGCTCAGCCATCGTCATGGGATGGGTGTCACCACAGCACAGCTCACGTAACCACCAGCCTGCTTGTCGTCAGCCTCAGCCAAAATAGCAAAGGGCTAAGCTGGGACACATGCCAGGGGTGATGGCACAGGGGGAGCTGCCCATGCCATACCTGGCCACCAGCATCGAGCCCACCACATGCATAAATAAATAAATAAATAGACAAAGCCCCCGACGACAAAATCCTGACAAACCAACCCAAAACTACCCGTGCTGGCTGAAGAAGGACCAAGCAACCACTGAAGGAGAGCAGAAAACCCAAGGAGAGAGAATGTCCATTACCAGAGTAGCCTCCTGAGGACTTGATGTACATCTGCCCATACTGCTCCTCCACCATGGTGTCGTACGCCTCGTCGTCTTCCTCATCCTCCTCGTTGTGGTAGGAAGTGGGGCTGTCAGTCGTGGGAATGCTGCTGGCGCCGGGGCTTGTCCGCTCCCCCTGTGAATACTGGACCTGCTGGACGTTGGGGATGAGGGTGGCCAGGTTGGGCATCCCGTAGTAGGAGACGCGGGAGAGTTTCAGGGGACCGGCGTTGGGGCCACCACCACCTGCCCCCTCCCGGGCGCCG
>NW_010252181.1:7821-23138 GCF_000690775.1 Eurypyga helias | reverse complement strand
AGGGGGTGGTGGGGGGCAGTGACGCACCTTGCTCCCTGGCTTGACCCATCAGAATACTTATCCATCAGTTCTGAGGAACGGTCCAGCACTTAGAGCATCTCCCCGAAGTCCTAGGGGTTGGTAAAACCGGTGGTGCTTTTTTCAAGCAGCCAAGCCGTGAATCCAACTGCGCTTTAAAACGTACGTCAAGCTCTGTATATCAGCTTTCCTGTGCCCCGTTACTAGCCATGAGGTTTCCCCAGGTCAAGTTATTTTTCAATTAATGGGATTGCACAGGTGTAATCGAAGGGACAATATGATACCAAATCAGCTGTGATGGCAAGTGAGAAAGAGGATGTTATCTTTATTTATTTTAGAGCCAAAGGGGATTCATGTATCTGATAGTGGGAAAAAAGGCATCTTTAAAACATGCTTTCTATGTAATCAGAATCAAAAACTGAAAAATTACAATACTGGTATTAGATTCAGTTATCAGAGAACAACTGAATTTTAAATCTGTAAACCAAAATGCAAATTTGCTCTTTATATTATTTTGTTTCCACCTGATAAGGAGGACTCCTGGAAATGTTGGCTCATTGTGTCCTTAATCACATTTTAGTGTTTTGAATTGAATATACTCCCCAAAAGCATTCCCTTCAATTCTACTTGCAAGTTTGGTATTTCAGATTAGGTATGGGTGTTGGACATAGAAGGACTTTTTCCCACACTTCACACTTGAGGTAAAAATAATTTAATTCGAGGAAGCAACTAAAAAGGAAAAAATCTACTATGGTTTTTATGTTAAATCTGTGTCCCCCAAGTACTGCGTGCCCAGTTTTAAGAAATGGAACCCTTCAAATTCCTCAAGAACTAAAGGAGACTTTTGGAAATGTGATGCGTGCTGAGGTTCAGTATTCCAAACAGAAAATCAGGCTAGGGTATTTCATTTTTCACTCACCTAGCACCACATAATCCTATTACAAAGGTCTATTGTGAGACTTCTTTAATATTTAAATATTTAGCAGCCAAAGAGAATCAGTGAGCATTAAGTAACATTTCTTTCCGGCTTACTAATCTTTACCATGTCTCTTCCTTCTGTAGGACAAAAGAGATAAAGGTGTTTGTGGTTTAAACCACACATGCTACCCTGTCCACGATCTAGTCTGAAATTTTGAATTAGATCAATTTGGAGTACCATTCGGTAGCTGCTTTTTTACTACTCACCTACTTGTATGTATTAAATATCGTCCACAGATTTCCTGTGTAGGCCTGTCCCCAGGGACTGCAAACCTGGTATACACAACTCATAAATAAAGCCAGTGAGACATGAGCAAGAAAAATCATAGCATACTTCTGGGAATCACTCCAGGAAAATAAATATGCAAGATGGCACATCACCCTACACAAAGCTGGCAAAGGTAAAATAACATTTGGGGTTGATCATTATGGAAAATAAAATAATTCTGTGTTCGTATGTACATGCTGGTCCTCCACTGAAAAAAAAAAGGGCAAAGGTAAAGCCAAAGTTTGACTCACAAGAAAACCAACCTGCTGGTAACAGCTGTAGCTTATTTAACTACACTGGGGGATCAAGGCTGAATTTGATCCCTGCCGTTCAGAAGGCCTGTGAATTCTCTAGAAATGACCACCGACATTAATTTCCTATCTCTGCATTTCACAACTCTTTTCTATAGCATATGCTTGAAGAGCCTGTCTAAATTCCAGATATGCCTTTCCCTCCACAGCCACAATGCACGACTCTGTACAGAGGCATTAAAGACATGGGTGAAGAAGGAAAGAGGAACAACTGTCTTGCTTTCCTCTAATGGGTTTGGATGAACACACCCCTTGGTTTCCATCTGTGGTTTACTCTTTTTTTCCTTCAGAGTAGGATATCACATTTACTGCGGTTGAGTCTTCCCTCAGAGCTTATTCCTTTGCTCCCCTTCTGCTCTGCTCTCATTTTCCCAGTCTTACCCACTTTTTTGTATAGTCTCCTGAATCCTATCAGGCTTTGCGCTATCTAGTCCCCAGTTTTGTTTATTCTTAGAATCACAGAATGGTTTGGGTTGGCAGGGACCTTAAAGACCATCTAATTCCAACCCCCCTGCCATGGGGGTTGAACTAGACCAGGTTGCTCACAGCCTCACCCACCTAGCTACTGTTATTGCTATTGCTGTTACTGTTCTTTATAAGACACTGAAAAATTCAAGCCACTGTATATATGGTATGACAGCAATATGATTGCACAGAAATGCTCATTATTTAAGGGATGAATTGGCAGAAGAGACATCCTGCAACCACACAGATTGTAGACAGATGTCTACCTATGTTTTGCTTGGCTGTAATTTGGAAATGTACAGAATTCTTCGAGAGCAAATGTGATGTGTTCTTGCCAACTTTTATTTCGTTACGGATTGGTCCATCTTTTTGCTTTTAGGGATGAAGGTTTACTGTCGTCTTATAACTGTTTGCCTGGCAATGTGTGTTGGTAATTTTGCTTGGGTTCTTAAATATTGTATGTGACAGTAGAACTGTACACTCCCTGGGCAGATATAGCTTTAAAACAAGCCATTTATTGATGTCACACTTCATTAGAAAGCTTTAAAATTTGGAGTTTAAGAATAGTATCTTAAAAGTAGTAACTCGGGCTATTCCAGATGCGTTTTGCTCACGTACTCTTACTGTTGCTTTGCGTGTGGGTTTTAAAATCTCTTTACCCTTTTTAAGACTGAGCTATCAGATATTGCTACTTTCACTGCACAAAGAACCGCAGGAAAGCTTTTCATGCCTCCAATCGAAGTTACTTACAATACAGCACCAGGAGTTCGATGAGGTATATATGCCTATCTGCTGGAGTAGCACATTGCTTACCTGGGGCCTGGCATACCGATATAGCACGTGTAAGCCTCGAGCCTCCCTGAGAGTTTGATGTGGGCAATAACACAATAACACACTTAGGAGAATCCCAAGTGTGCAGGTGTGTAACGAAAAGAGAATGGGGGCTGTGTGGGATGTGCACACACACAGCACTGATCAGTAACTGATCGGTAACTCATTTTCTATTCTCCTCCTAGCAGATATCTATATGCAATACATAGCCATACTTCCACCACAGTGTGCCCAGCAGCAACCCTTAGTTTCTTCCACGGCAGACTCAGATTCCTGGGAGGCTGCAGCTGGAACAATGCTTTATGTTGTATCTCATCAAGAGTTGTTAATATATGCCACGTGGCATCTGTTGAATTGGGAAGACAGAGCTTCAGGTTAATGCTCTGTAGATGTCCAAGGTAAATAATTTTCTTGGTGAGATTGCCACCACTCTGACAGAGTATGATCTAATGGTTTACCTGGAGTTGCCATAACAACCTTAAAACAAACTTGCAGCCTGGAATATAACTAAGTAGGAAAAGTCAAGTGAGTATCTTAAGATACTTCACTTTTTGTAGTTAACAGGATACCTGTTACATCCCAAGTGTGGAGAGATGACTCTGTCTCCAGAAACATGGGATTCAAGGGAAGTGTACAGAGAGATGAATTTTCTAGTTCAGATGGAGCTCTGTAACCATCGCTGGCAGCAACTGGAGGATGCCATGAAGTGCTCTGTATCCATTTAGAGAAGAGCGATCAGCTGTGCTTCTCCCTCACTCTTGTCACTGAAGTCATGGCCTCCAGGAGCTCATCCTTCCAGGAGGTCATCCTAGCTGACTAAAGTCATCAAGGGCATAAAGTTTTTGTCAAGGATAGGGACTCCTAGGAGCTGATGGGTCCAGATATGGGTTCCAGTCTGAGGTGGGAGAACTAGCATGTTTACCTTGGTTGGGCCCTCAAGAACCACAATTCAGTGAGTTGGGAGAAGCCACTGAATACAGACTCCTGCAAGTTCAACTTCTTTCCAACTTTGAGGATTGGCCAGTGCTCTAAAGCCAGGAGATAGTTTAAAACATCACGTAGCAATTCTTCAGATGTGTTCAAGACATCTCATAGCTCTAGGAGGAAAATCTCATTTCCTTCGCCAATTAGATTTGCCTCAAAGAGGTCATCTTACCATTGATCACGCCTGGGTGAAAAGCAGCACTTCCCATTCCTAAGAGCCATCCAGCATGCTGGCTAAGAGAGGGAACAACTGTAAGCACAGATATCAAACCACTCCTTTGTTCGGTGGCTGCAAATGCCAGAAGTCCATAAATTCTGCAGATACTCTATTCAGGATACCGGAAACCAGGACTCTTTTGGCAAGTAGAGATTAAAAAGGTTAATTTTGCTGAGTTGTACTTGATTTTGCCAAGTAATCTGGGAATTAAAAGGACTGAGAGGTAAGTATAAAAGGAAACAGCTATCCTTGGAACACAGAAATAATTTTCTTGTTGACTTGTGCTGTGAAGATGTCCATTCAGGACAACTCTATTTTGAGAAGACACCTTCAAAGCCTTCTTATTTCCTGTCTGTGTTTTGAAGAGGAGTGTCAGCTGAAATCTTTTACCCAGCTATTCTGCAGACTAAGCACAACACAAGAAAGATTTTATGCAAGTGCCGTAATTTAATTTCTTCCTGGCACAAACAGCAATGCCACATTCTCACACTATTGACATGAAGCCATGTAAGAAGATTGCTAACGATCGTGACAGCTTTTAGATATTTGTTCACTGGAAAATGGTTTAAGGGTATGACTTAACTGTAAAGAGGCCATCCAAAAACTATCAGATGACAATAACTTTCTGTCATGACTTGTGTGCTGTCAAGATCTAACCTATATCCTGTGAGTTACCCATCTCCTACAGGAAATTCATTTTTGTACTATCATATAACAGAATACCAACCACTTATTCTGCACTGAAATGTCTGCTTTCTAGTGTTTCAGTTTAACAAGCATAATTCCTCTGAACTGACAGTATTTTTAGAGTCAAATGAGAGGTAAGGGCTCTGTGGTTTGAGGAAGTCAAAGGGAAATTCAGTGCCTGATTCAAAAGCAAGTTTCCTTGTGACAATTTGCAAATTCTGTAGCTCACTGTCTCCAACATGGAAAAAAAACCCAAAACACCCAACAAAATTGAGGGATGAATTGATTTGTATTTGTGAACTATTCAGCTAATCTTCCCACTTGACTTGTAAGAAACTGAGTGATGAATTTTGGGTTTGATTTTTAATCCTCAGTATTGGAAGCTCCATCTCTTGAGGGTAAATGAGACCACTACAGCTACGTCCATACTGTAATGGAACAAAAAGTCCTTTGGCCCAGAAGTAAACATGGTGTAATCTGTACCCTGTCTCCCCAAGCTCTGTCGACTCCAGATACCTAATGATAGCAAGGATCACCATCAGACTGCTCGGGAGTATTGGCGAGCTCGTGTACTAACCCACCAAACTCACTCAGGTACCCAGATGCCAACATGCTCTAAAGGCACTATGCCCGTATCTGAGGTCAGTCCTGCATGTTTGCAGGTTAAAATGTGGGTAAGTGTGACTTTCAGCAAGGTTTCAGGTCTGTTTTCAATGGAGTACAGATCAAGGTCTTAAGTGATTATGCAAATGTACTGATTATGTAAATCTAGAAGCCTTAACGACAATTGGAATTAAGGCTGAGAATGTAAATGTGGACCTTGCTATCTTGCATTTGGTAAGAGAAGTTTTATTTTTCTGAACAATGTAAAACATGAAAACCTCAATTCCAACACAAATCTTTACTAACAAATCAGGTTGATGGGCGGCAGGATAAAGGTTAAGTGCAATTTGTTATTTACAGATTTCAAAGTCATATACAACTCCCTATGTTCTGAGTGCTACACTCTCATGCCCCATACATATGTTGTTTGTTTTACTAGACTACATGTGAATGAAAAGAACAGCTGTGACCTCCCCTTGTACTTTGAAAGGGCTCTGACAAAAAACAAACAAAACCTCTTTAAGAAAACAATTCTTAATTTGAGTTCTTTCTTTCTGCATGTGTAAGGACCCACAGAGTCATTCCACCTTTTCACTGCATTCAAAATTAATAGTGAAAAGGCAGCTAAGGTAGAATTTCAGACCTGTTCTTATTCAGTGTTGGAGTTACCTCTTGACGTTTCAGTTATACTGCACAGTTCCCCACCACTGTTTTCTAATTTGGAATCAGACTCATTGCAAACTGGTGTGACGTTCATGTAAGCCTCTACCTGGGCTGAATCTGTGAGTTCAAGCAATACCATTTCCTCTCTGCACAACCTTTAGTTACCTAAAATAGATTATTAAACTGATTTTTCTCTTTCCATATACAATTTAAAAAATTTTTGTTGGATTGAGTGTGATTGCTTAAAGCTTAACCATTAAGCTGGTACAAGTATTTAGCTTATTTTAAGAAATTCACTAAAATGACTGCATCTGCACTGCAGTCTTATGTTGCTTTTACTACAGCAAAAGATTTCTTTCAAATAGCTAATGGTGTACAAAATCTGGGTGTGCGTAGCGCACAGTTAAACTAAATCTCTATAAGAATATATAGGGCCTTGCATTAGTGTAAGTCAGTAAATGAACTAATAAGTTTTGAATGTGACCAAAACATAATGGTACACGTATCTCACTGTTCAGCACTCACAGCAGTCATTGATCAC
Organism: Eurypyga helias; assembly: GCF_000690775.1. NCBI lineage: Eukaryota > Metazoa > Chordata > Aves > Eurypygiformes > Eurypygidae > Eurypyga > Eurypyga helias. Next base: position 16,572 of record NW_010252181.1, on the reverse strand, counting down.
CATCCCTTCTCCGTGCCTCCTGGACTGCACACAACCCTTTTTTCCCCAGAAAATACAGATCTTCAAATACAGGTGCAAGTAAGGAGAATACAACAAAACCAAAACAAGACAAAAGGCCTCTGACCTCAGCTGGAGGTAGAGGCTGCTGCCTCCCCATCAACAAGATGGTGTTGATCAGCTTGCCTTTCTATAAGGCAGCGGCTCACAGCTTCTGCTAAGCTGCACACTCGGTATGGGACATGGAAGAGGGGAGATACAGGTGCTGGGCTAAGAGTCTGGAAACAGTCAGTATTGTAGTTCGTATTATGGTGGGGAGGGAGGTAAGGAAGGAAAATGCAACCAAACAATTGATATGTGACTCACTGACATTGTGTGTTTTATTTGCCTCGTTCTTGGCTTGAGCAACTTTGATGATCTCGGTCTGTTGGTCTTCTTCCACATACTCCCACTGCTGTCTAAGCTTTCCTGTGTGTCAAGTGACTCAAATGTTCTTCCGCCACTGACTGTCTTTGACAATTTGACTGAGCTACTTCCACGATTACCAGGCAAGAGGTACATGGACAGTGTGCATTCTCAGTAACAAATTCTGCAGCTTATGGAAAACTAAAAATTAACAAAAACATTTTTAACATTTAGGTAGTAGGAGAGATTAATTTGGTTGATTTTGTCAATTTCCATTTATAAATGTATTTAAAGAAATTGAAATTATATGATGAATTACCAAAGTCTGTTACAGAATCTCTCATTTTTAAGACTGGAGTAACAGCAAATTTGTTCACGCTTGCTGTGTCACCGCCTGAAGAGCTAGAGGAACAGGCAAAGAAAGCAAGCAGAACATAGCTGTAGTGGGCTGTGCTCATGTAATCCAAATATTTAATAGCCAAATGTTCCTAACAATAAATGAGCAATAATAATCTATTCTGTATCAAAGGATATATCTGAACTCCTTGGGCAAGTTTCGGCTTAAGCTTATGAGGCCTGTGATAGCTGGAAGGAAATGCACAAACAAAAGATAAACATTTTCTGAATTATTTTATCAACAAAGGGGTGGGGAGGAGGCAGGAATGACCTACACAGTACTGCACTTTGTTCTCGCAACGAGCAGAGTAACTTCCCTGGAAGCACGCAGTGTGAACTGCGCAGCCTGTGACAAGGTACCAGGCCTGGCCAGACACCCAGATCAGCTCCGTGTGCCCACTTGCAATCACGTAATGTCAGCAGGCACGTTAGCTTAACGCCCAAAGGCGTGGTAAGAATGTATTTATCCAGCCCTGAGGAGAGTGCAGTAAATCTCTCCGTGTCATTTCCCTCCTGCTCTTCAAACAGTGACATAAACCCAACCCCCATTTCCCTCTTACTATGTGGCAAATACGATTCTCTCCCTTAAAACCAAACCAAAACAAAACAAAAACCCCCAACTGAATCTGAACTACTGTTCAATAATTTGCAGCAATGATTAACAGTTCTGCTGACTGGTAAAAATCTGGTTAGCACAGCTAGGGTATGATGGCTTTTTAGGAGCGGGATAAAGTTTATTTGATTCTGTGTAACTGCGTGTCCTCAGCTGAACCTACCAGCCCTTTGCTGTGCAAGGATTATAATTCACGCTGCAGTTGGATCAGCCTCCATTTCTATTTTTAGTGCAGATCTTGCTCCTTATTTAGTCCTGATTGCATAGCCAGAACTGCATTCTCAGCAGCTCAGTGAAAAGCCTGCCTGTTCCATTTTATAACTTTTCCAGACAAAAAGATGGGAAGCCTGTAGCTTTCCAAACAGTCTTTTTTCAGGAGCTTGCAATACGATACAGTCCAAAACCCAAGGGCCACATGAATCCCTCCTGAAATACTATTGACTTTCCTGGAGTTTTACACAGCAAGAACTTGGCTGCTTATAAGTTAACCAAGATATTTTAAAAAAAACCCCAAACAACAAACACCACCCCCAAAGGAAAAAAAAAAAAAAAAACAAACCACAACCCAAACCTTCTTCACCCTAAAAACTTAAAAGATATGTATTGAAACAAGAATGTACATCTGGATCCAATTCCCCAGAAAACATTTTATCCTCCTTAGATTTATAGTTTGTAAATCCCATTCATGGAGGCAACTACTAGCCAAAAAAGAAATAAAACAAGGAAAAACAGAGAATACTGGTTTTAAAGAATCTCTTAGCAGGGATGACCACACAGAAGTAATTTTCTGCCACTCAATTAAAACCATAAGAACATTTTTGGGTTTGAACAAAGTTTTCCTACTACAGCAAGGAGTTGCTGTAATTCTGTCAGATTCAGCTACAATGCTTCACCTTCACTTCCAGGATTTCTGGAATACCTCTTTAGTCATATACTTAGTAAGTTGTATTTCCATATGTTGCACATAAGTGCATGAGTAAAAACCCAGATTAAGATGATCAAGGCTATTGAGAGACTGTAAACAGACAAAACGCAAAATCCTACACTAAAAATGTGTTTTACATGTATTATCACCTACATGTACTGAAATACATTGTCAGTAATGGATCTTATTTCCACGTGTGAAAACATTTTGCATCTTACTATAGACTGAATTTACACATACCTCCAAATAGGTCTTTTATTCCTAACCCAAGACAGAGTGTCATATCCTCACATGCACAGATCTCTTCCCAGATGTAATCCTAAACCCTTGCCCTCTCCCTGCCTGCCATAAATCGCTAAGGAATTGTTATGCCGGTCAGGCAGCGATCACTGAATTCAGCCATCTTTATTGTACATGTAAGGATATCCAGCACTCCTCCTGCTGTGGGGAGATTGGTTGCAGACGGAAATTTCCCTCAACTGCCCCTGTATTCAGGCCAGGGACTCGTCCTTTTATGCCACACTGAGTACACAAAGGCAGATTTAAAGAAAATTAACTGGAGGAGTAAAGAATTAAAATCAGTGAAGGGAAGGATGGACTAATATATTCTCATTGTAAATTCAGTAATTTAATTAGCCCTCAGTCAAACACTGGACAAATTACAAAGCCAATAAAAACAGAAGGGCCACAAAAATTATGTACTCAGCAGGTCTGAATTTGCATATTCTGTGTTCCCCAAATCTCCTAATAATTCTGTGAAAATGGAGGGTATTCCAAACACATGAAGTCGAGTTCCGTATCCTGTTTTAAATGACACAGGCTCCAGAGAGAGAGAAGTTGAAGGCCACAAGAAGTACTCAAGATCACTATCTCAAAGGCAAGAGGTTAGAAACTGCAAGGACTGTAAGCTATTAACTGGAAACAACAGACCCAGATATTTGAAAGCCGGTTAAGCCTAGCTGCTATGAGGAAAAGTGCACCCTTGTACCCTAAATGGAGACTGCTGAAGCTTGGGTATTTCGGATATGAAGTGTCTTGGCTGTGCTTCTCCAAGTGACACACAAAGTTGAAACTCTTAACACATTCAGAAAAATGTAATAAAAAAACCCTTACACCGAGGTGCCAATGTTTAAATCAGGGCAACGGAATCACGATGTGTGTGCCTATAAATCAGGAATGAAAATTTAAGCATGACCATTCTGACACAAAGGTAGTTAAGGACAGAGCTTTATTCTCAAACAGACGTGAAGGCCACTCAGATATTTTTTTTTTCAAGATTACACTGAAAGAGACTGAACTGCACATGAAATCCTTCAGAAAATGCCTAAAAACACAACACAGCCAGAGCCTACGATAACTCCTTTTGAGCTAATGCATGGCAGAGCAGCCCAAGATGCTGATGCTGGGCTTCAGGGGACCAAGACACAGTGTGGATGTCCGTGTACCTTTACAAGAATATGCCACGTTCAGGAAGGTTTGGAGAAATCTTCCACAGGGAGACTCTGTATCTAAGAATAAAAGAGGAAATACCTTAAGGAATCATGACAAGATTTTCTCTAGCAAGCCCCTGGCGTGGACTTTCCTATGAAACGTCGTAGTATAGTGCAAAAAGTATCCATTTGCCCACAACGACAATCTAGACATAATTTTTAATAATAAAAGTGACTGCTGAAACCATTTGGAAGAAATACTGATCTAAGTGTGTACAGTTCTGTTTGTAATTCAACACTGTAAAGAGTACCCTAACAAATTAGGAGTATTTTGTGTCTGATGTAATAACGATTTCCGTATTTTCAGTTAGAAGCGACCAGTTCTCTGTTTTGAGTTAGAAAACATGCATAACATTAAAACAAACTTATTCAAGTGCCATTTTAAATCAAAATGAGGTAGGTCACTTTGAAGTCAGCTTTGATGGACAGTTTTGTTGTTGGTTTGGGTTTTTTTTTTTTAAATGAGAGCATGAGTCTGTTCCCTCAGCACCACTTAATCACTGGTAACTTTCATGAAGAGCAAACAAAAGGCCTCTTTTATTTATCCATTATGTTCCTAAGAGGTGAGAACAGCTTGATGCAAATGAAAATCATTAAAGCGTGCTGGACTACCATTAACTGTCTGAATATCTGCCTATGCAAATACAGCACATAACCCAGTGAAACTGCAGCCTCATGACCTTCTGCATTGAAAATCTATGCCTTATGACTCTCTTAACAGTCAAAATACTCTCTATGACATGTCTTTGTGTAAGTGCTTGGTTTGGACAGGCATGGAAATGGAGTGCAAGCCATTACACAGATTCAGTTTCCAGTACCCCTTCACCCTGAGTGGGCAAGGGGTATCATCAGAGATATCTGATTTGTAACAGTGCTACAGTATGAATAATAAGCCAAAATGGGATTGCCCAGATCCGATCCCGCATGCCCGTAACTTCTCTCAAATGAGTGGTTCCATTTAAGACACCATGAACATATAATAATGCAAAACCATAAGTGTTTTGTAGGATTAGAGGCCTAATTAGATATAAAACCTACTGACCTGATTCTTTAGAACTTTGTCCTTTGTGTAGCCATTTATGCCCACGTGAACGGCGTACAGAACACTGCTATTCTCACTAAGTGGCACTCCACCTGACCGCAGAAGGGTGAACGTACGGAGCTGGAGAGTTTAGTCCTCTAACAGCAGTACCTAGCAACTAAAATGCACCAGAACTCCTGCATTCTTAATAGTTTTAGCCAGACATACTTATGATAGCTCAGACAGCAGGTTACAGAAGGCCAGTTATTGCTGTTCAGCCTGTCTCTCTCCTTGGTGAAAGTCAGGTCATCAGGCACAAGTTTACATCTGCTGCCTAAGAGCTTTTCTAGAACTCAGTCTTGGTGGAGGTTAAGGATGTGTCCCCCTCCTCTGGGACACACACCTTTATTGCCTACTCCTGTGTAGCAGCAGAGTGATTAGGACATTGCATTATTCAACAGCAGCTGAAGAGGAAATAGTAGATTGGATTCTAGGTCTTCCATTTCTTGAATGACATCAAACCAGCTACCCCTCTCCCCTACGAGAGTGTCCTTATCAGCAGGGGGTTGCATGTGAAGCATCTCTTACCTCCAACTTGGAGTTTTGCCAATCCATGCTGAGGAATGGAAGACTTAAAGGCCAAAAAGAATAAGGAGGCTTTAATCTCATAGGCCTGCTTGCTTTTTTTCATTAAACAGTAATTATATAGCCTGCATATATAGTACTGAGTGCAGGGACTAACGACTCTTAAGCAAGTGCCCTTATTACTCATTTATTTAGATATTATAAAAAACAATTAATGTATTTGAAGCACTTAGAAAAGAAAGAAATCAGTAGAACTGAATACCCCTAAAAGTCTTGTTCTCACTTTGGCAAATTGGCACATTTAAAAAAACCTTATCTGAGACACTGCTGCTCTGCCTATACTGCTGAGTAAAATGGTACCAAGGAATAAGCTTGGAATAAGCAAAACTAGATGCTCTTTAAGGTCCCTTCCAACCCAAACCAGTCTATGATTCTAAGCTGGCCTGCTCATCCAGCGCTGTTAAGCTGCTAACAGGCTGCGTGGCAGCGTAGGCCCGTAACAACCAGTAGCATCTCAAACAGTGCTCCCTCACTGCTCGGGGGACAGCATTTGGAGGCAGAGGGACACAGCGGTCTCTCTGGCCCTTTTTACTGCACACTATAGTTGTGCCTCTAACAAGCACATTCTTCTCTTTTTCTGTCAGAAGATAAGAAATAAAGGATATGTCTCCAGGTACTGCACTTTGTCCCTTTTGACAACTATTGCTGTAACTTCTCTTTATCCGAGCGACATTTACTTCTAAACAGAACTGTTTAATTTAACAAATACTAATCCTACTTTTCTCAAAGCACAAGACCTCTTTGCACCACCAATTCTTGTTCCAAATGTCCAGTCCTAATGCCTTATTTCAGAACGATAAGGTCTTGCAGACAAGCCCACAACTACGTTTGATTTACTGACTGATTCTCTTCTGTTTCCTTTTAAAGATAAAGAATGTGTTTAAAGCTGAGTGTGAGAATGTGATCACTTCTTGGAAGGCTCTCTTTCCTCTCTGAACAATCTGAGACTCTTCCAAAGTTATTTGTACAGCAAAATCATTTCCTATTTTTCCCTGTGTATTTATTAGTAATTTCACCATTTTCTTTGAAAAAAAGCATGATGCTAATGGGAATACATCATTTCATTATTAAAGAAAAACTGAAATGGGACAAAAGCCTAAGTCCTGTCCTCAGAAAAACAGCTACGCAAAACACAGTCTCCATAAAATAGCTTTAAAAGTAGCATAGGAAAAGGAAGATGGAGGTGCAGTGGGCGGGGAGACTGGAATATGGCACAGGACTTAATACTTTACAGACTGGTCGCAGTGTTGTTTAATCTTATTAGCCAAGCCCTTGAGTTCCTGCTTTTGGAGAAAAACACGTATGACTGATTTTCTAACTAAAGCAGCTGCAAGATTACTCAAGAAGGATTACAGCAGGAAACACGCACCATATTAGAACAGAATCCAGCCTCAGTCACTGAACTGCACAGCTTCCAGAGAGAATGTATCCAATTTCTGTACTTGACTAGGACTCCATAAGCAACACACATAGTTTTCCTCCCAAGAATCTGGAAACAGAATCATGGTGTCTTTCCTTTCAATCTTTACTAACTTCAATTAACATATCCCATTAGGTTAGCAGGTCTACTCTATAAATTTCTTTCCAAGATTGCATCTCCATCTGTACCCATCTCGTGCTCTGAGATATAAAATGATCAATACATTGGTAAGAAAATTAATTTTATTTGCAAGACTCCAAAATTGTAGCGGTAGATCTGTGTGCTGATGGTGCCTGCATTTTCAGTGTCACCCTCTATAGATACTATTAGAACTGTTATACTACTATGTAGTAGTTATACTACTACTACTACTATCTTAAGCACACAGAGAAGTATTTATAAAGAGAATATATATCTAGGAAGACCCTGTTCTGGAGGAACTTCAGCTCTAGTGATCTCTTTTTGGGATTACCTGTATGCCACTGTTTGCATTGCCTTTCCATGTGCCAAATGCATAGCAATGTCTTCTCTGTGCACTGCATTGAGACTCTGTAAAATGAACTTACACAAATACAGTATAATAAATCATCAGGAAGAAGTTCTTCCCGGAGACGGTGGTGAGGCACTGGAACAGGTTGCCCAGAGATGCTGTGGATGCCCCATCCCTGGAAGTGTTCAAGGCCAGGCTGGATGAGGCTTTGAGCAACCTGGTCTAGTGGAAGGGGTCCCTGCCCATGGCAGGGGGGTTGGAACTAGATGGTCTTTAAGGCCCCTTCCAACCCTAACCATTCTATGATTCTATGATCACAAATGCCAGTATTTTCATCTTTAAATGTAGGTGTGCTTTGATTTTGGAAAGAGTAAGAAGTGCAACTGTTTAACTGATGGATATCATACTCAAATAAAATGTTACTAATTTCTGTCTAAATATCATATACTTAGTAAATAGCTCCATGGTATTCTGTGGCTTTCTGCGTTTCATGAAGACTCATCTGAATGTATGTGCACCATCCTTTTTTCCCTCTCCTGTTTCAGGAGTCTTAAAATTAGTTTTTTGAACATCTAGATATGAGCACTACCTCTGAAATTCTAAACCATACTAAACTTAATTTCAGGCTAAGCAAGACTGAAAATGCTAGCCTTAAAGGACGACAGAACACTAGGCAATATTTAGCTTACAATAAACCAAACAACAGCATTTTCCCCAAAAGTCAGAACAAAATACACAGATCAAAGGAAATCTAGGTGTTATGTAACTATTTTAGGAAAGCGTTTGGTACTCTCACGAAACCTCAAAAATCACTCAGAATGTATTGATTACAACGCTGAACAAAAGGTACAAGGACTGTATAAAAACTCTGAAGCTTAAGGAAAACAGTGAATATTGTAGGGCTCAAGATAAAACTGTGAAAACTGACAGCAAAGAAAAGAATCCTAGAATAAAGGACAAGTAGCAACCTATCTGGTCTGGTGCCCCAGGAACTGTTGGGAGGCCTTGTTTTATTTGACATCCTCATTAATGCCTGAGAGGCCACAATGTGGCAACTCTGAGGACACCAGGATACCTCAAAGTGTCTTACCCTGGCTAAAATGCAGTCAGAAAACAGTACAATGAAATTGAGTACAAGAGAAAGCAAGCTACTGCTATGGAAAAGCCTGAGAGAAATGTTCTGGAACAGATTCTGGAATATATTCAATAGGATGGAAATATCCCAAAGGCATAATATTTGTAAGGGATCTAAGGATAACAAGCAAGCAGAAACTACTAATACATTTGTAACAGAGTACCAACAAAGATACTAATTTAGATTAGACTTGCATACTTGGAAGCACTGCATC
>NW_010252181.1:0-7797 GCF_000690775.1 Eurypyga helias | reverse complement strand
CTCAGACTGCACAACATTTTATTTGTGGACAACCAACAAAGTCCTTCAAGCCTCTTGGTGGACCAGACACTAATACTCTCAAGTAATTAATTCTGCCCTACACGTGGAGGTCATACGGATGCCTGAAACAAAGCACAAAACTATATCTGGACATAAACCACACATTCTTCACCCACGCTCTTTACAACCATGCCTGGAATTCACCAATGAGTTCTAGGCATATCGCAAGAAAGATCTCTGCAAATTGGATGGAATTCATATAAAAATAACGGAAATTCTTTGGGAGCTGGAAAGACTCAAAAGGAAATGTTACAGACCTGAACAGGTGTTACCTTGCTTGCTCAAGCTAAGCAAGTAAGGAGTTCAAAATAACCTTTTCCTAACATTCAGTTTGCAGTTTGTTCTGGAAAACTATTTCAAAGGAACAAACCCCAAGGAGGAAAAACAACTATTTGAGATGATAAAAGGTTATATATATATATATATATATGCACACACACTTAATTAGGAACAGAAAGATTTGAACAGTACAGGAAACATATACTGGTTTCTAAACTACAGGTAATGGTCCTAATAGAAAAAAATAGTTGGCATCTGAAAACTGCAGCATAAGCTGTACATTCATATATTACAGGAACCAATACTGACAGAGATGGACAAAGCATTTAATGGAGCTCTGTCACCTCTCATCCAATCTTAAAACATTGTAAGTTCACTCTTATGGTGACGCTCCTCTCTCTTTTTGGGTAAGAGATGGCTGTTTGTGACCCGCATATTGGGCTGAGGTTTCTTGCACTTTGTCTGATGCATGAACAAGGAATGCCTCCCCTAAGTCAGACTACATGGTAGAAAAAAATATAGCATCGAAAATGAAATGGATTTCACCATTTACCATCCAGCCCCATTTCTGTGATTCATTCACAGAAACAGGTTTCACACTTTAAAACAACAAAAACTCACATAATAACCACATACTCATGTGTATTTGGCTACATAAGCTATAGGAGGCTGATAGGGCTTTTACAGTACTCAAAAATTTTCCATCATGAAATCTTTTTAATTACTTACTACTTGAACCATTTGGGCTAACTCTCTTCACACCAGACATAATTCTCAACGGAGAGTTTCAACTAAATGCTTCAGCTATTTATCAGAACGAGAATATGAAAAATTATGTTTTGCTTGCCTGTTTACAAACAATTCTTACAACCATTTACCTGAGCTGCACTGTATGGAATAAAAATTTCAGAGTTTGGCAGGGATATGTGCACATGTCGATAAGTGTGCATGTAAATTAAATACACTTTTTAAATTAATGAACCCCACCCAGTCATATATGCTTTCTCCTGGGAAGATGATGGAAGGATCTACCACATGCAGCCTCGACCGGCAGCTCTGTTGCAAAAATAAACCAATTACTTTTATTTTTAAAACAAAAGCTATTCAGACACTCAAGCATTTTTCCCTTTATACTCCACAACTTGCCAGTAACTCTCACTGCTGAACATACCACTCCCAGAAACAGTATTAATGTTCCAATGCTACGTCATTATACACAATTCTCTCTTTTAAGTTTATAGCCAAACTTTCATAGTCATTAGACCCAAAACTGGACAGTATTTTTTTTAGTTATGCTGATTCAGCAATGCCACTCATAAACATAGTTCTAGTGCTATTCCTCAATTACCGGATTTAATCAGGTCATCTTAATCATATTTCATCTACAACATTCTCATTCTCATACAACCAATCACTCACCTTCACATTACTGTTAACTGTTCCCCAACAATATGTGTGTTCTCGTTATACTAAACTTGATTCGTTATGCAATCATACAAATGTTTTGCTCTTGACAACAGATCATTCTCCAAGTATGGGAGGGAACCTCAAACCTTTCTTGACATGCAGAATTCTGTCAGCACAGAACAGATCAGGAATCTCATCTTCAGAATTAAAATCAAGTGTTTACTGAGCATTTTCTTAGGTTACCCATATGCTGCTTCTCAAGTAAATACACTTTCTCAGCTTTAAAAAGAAGTGGCACGGTTCTACATTGCTACACCTGTAATTCTTTATTCATTTTTACATTTCAGTTTATATAATTTTCTTTGATACTTATGCGTTCTCCTGTACACACGTTCACTGGTAGGTTTTTCTGATATGAGCCAACGTCAAGACCTGAAAATGTTGGGAAAAAAATTTGTTACTTTCAAAACAAACAAAAAATTGAATAACTTTCAATCAAAACTTCTGTTTGAAATATAAGCTACTAAATGCAAATACAACTCAGGAAACAAAAATGGTCAAAAGTGGCTTTGTGTTTTCATATAAACATTATGTATGTCAATTTGTATACACATCTCATTTAGAGATACGGACATATACATAAGGACACAATATGTGTTGCAACAGGGATGCATTTTGTACTACAGTCAAGGTTTTCTGAAACAGAAAGCTACACCCTACCTACAGTATACAAAGTATTTTGTATAACGATGATGAAAACTCATTTATCCTAATGGCTAATTGCCTGCATCGATTAGAGGGAACCACTATTCAAATGTTCGGTGAACTACAGGCAATTCCTCTAGAATGTTAATTATCGGATGCAGTCATGTGTGATGGCCAGCAAACGTCATATAACCCTTTTCATAACCTCATCAACCTCCATATTAAAACTTGCTACAATGCTCGGCCCTGCTGCTTTTGCTGAGAGAAGAAACTAATTCCTCCATTGGTTAGAAACCTTCTTTCATTATCACTTAATTTCCAGTTTATATCTAATCATTCTATATCAACACTGCTCTTCCCCTTAAGTATTTTTTCTTCTTGCTTACTCCAAAGTTAGATACACTTACAAAGTTCACTTATATTCTCTCATCTTTTTCCTAGATGAAGCCAACTGATTTTTATCTTGATAAAACAGGTTTTTCACATCTATGATCATTTTCAGAACCCCACTCTGTACCTCTTGTAGATTAAATTCATCCCTCTTGACAACTTAAAAAATAGTCCAAATAAACTATGACCAAGATCTTGCATAATCACACTGATGCATCAGTTGCTTTGATAGAAATAATTCATGCAGTTTAGGATTGTGCTTATCTTTTAGACCCCATCATGGGGGTAGATTCACACTAGTCAGACTCCCAGATCTTTTCTTCTGTCATTTCTGCCACGCTAGTTCAGAGCAGAAAATTCTTAGCAATTTCAAGGTGCAAAATCTTGCCTTTCATATGCAGGATGTTACGACATTTCTATTCTTCCAATCCAAACAATTCTTCCTATATGATACACCTGTTCTCCTCCAAACTTAAAGTTACCAGCAACTTTTATGTATATGCTAAAGATATTAAATGGGCAGACCCTACCTGCAGCCAACTACCAGTGTCAGTCTTCTTTCAACACAATCCCCTGTCCCTTCCCATCAGCAATTCTTTACGTTATGCATCCTACTTAATTTCTCATACAGCACTACACTGAATCTTTTTATGAAATACAAATTAAATCTACTTAATTAGTCAAGAAATTATTTTATTAAAAAAAATACGGTTACCCCAATAAAATCTACCTTTTCTACACCAAAGGTTTTTTTTGTTGTTCTATGCCTCTGCTTATCCTGTGTTTTAATTAGTGTCCTATGACCCACACAGTGCAACAGTTGCATGAAAGGCTTCCCTGGGCTCTCCTTCAAACACTCGATTCCAATCACATGACACCATTCTTGCCCAGATAGGTTTATTAAGAGTTTTTTGCTAAAGACTGCTTTGAGAGCCAGGTCAGGTTTCACCTCGGGTTTCTGACAGCAAGACACTGTTGGTGAAAGGCCATTGATTAAATGTGTGACTGCTCTGTCTCTGACAAAACCCGACTGCACTACACTTCAGAGCCTATTGCCTAGCCTCGATCTGCTCACCAAGATTATTTTTTTTTAAACCAAAACAAACCTCTCATGAATTAGGATCTTAAGCATTATTTCCAAAGCACAGTTATCTCCACAAATGAATTCAGCAGCCTAAGTAGCACTTTAAACCAGTTTGGTATCCTACGAGTTGCTCAATTCCTTGCTCTTCACATGCTGTCCTTAGGTTTTTATCTGATAACATCCAGACAATATTTGACTTTCCACTGGTATGACGGGCATCCACAATGTTGCCTCAAATTCTGGCGCAAGTGGGTCTAACTATCTGGAGCATAAATAAGCAAGGCTCGTCAGGACGCTCATATGAGGAATGTGTGCCTTGCCTATGATGTCCAGTCCGATAAGCATTTTTAAGACATCAAAGACCAACAGAAATTCATCCTTCCTCTATTTTGCATCACTGCATTGGTTCATCCACTAACCTACTGTTATGGCACTCGTGTGAAATGCAGACCTGTTTTCAAACCCCAGATCTGCTCGACTTGGAAGGGAGAGCCATCTTTCCCTGTTCTTTTATCTCCCAAAGAAGAAAAGGGTGTACTTGCTTGGGTACCTAACTCTAGGAGAGGACTCCAAATGGAGAATTCTGAGAGAAGATTTCAGCCTTACTCCTTTTGGCAGGGGAATATAAAGTTTATACTTTCCCAGCAGCTGGGATGAGACAGCTTCTCATCCAACGTACTCACTTTGCTAAGAGGACTGCTTCTTGCACTGATTGTTTAGGTAGCCTTAGAGCCTAACATGAGACTATGACTTCTGTGTGGAAAAGCACGTACAGGTTTGGCAGTCCACAATTACACAGCGTAGCACCAATTATTTTAGTCTGAAAATTTAGACATTTTTCATTCACTTTGTCTGTGGGGCACACTGAAAAATAAACTTCCTGTGTAATGCAGACAGTCTGACTGTCTAGGTCAGGACACCAACTGGTACTGGTACATACATAGTAAGGATTAAGAGAAAGAAAAACTGATATGCCTTTTGTTAAAAAAAAAGGCAAAACTATACTGAATTTTAATTCTAACTTTTCAGACAGTCATCAGTTATGGTGATAATTAATACTATTAATACTCAAATTTTTATTGTACAGCTGTTTAACTGTGCATGATTAGAAGCAGTTACATATTCGAGCTTGATTATTTTCATGCAAATATATGGCTGGCTAATGGGGAGAACAGCTGCTGCTTAGCAACTGGAGGAACAGAGAAAGGGGGTGACTCGCTTTGCAACAGAAAACTGGATGAAGCCTTAGAGTACATACAGAGTTTGGAGATACCAGGGAAAATGGGTGGTAGTGCTCTCTAACCATGATGTTTCCTTTTGCAATTATTGACATCCAAGGATGGCAGCATTTTCAGGTAATAAAGGATAAACTAAAAGAAAATTTCTGTATAGTAGATGCCTACACACGTGTGCACGAACAAATAATAAAGCAAGTGCTGAAGACAAACCCTGACGCACAAACTGAAAGGTCAGAAAGCCAGAAACAGGCTTTGTGTCTGTTATCTACTGTAAGGGTTAAACTGACCTCTGCACTTCAGGAACTTCCACTAGTGATCAACTTAAGCTACCACAGGCCAAGACTGCTGGAAGAAGAGTTCTCTTTGTCTTCCTGCTCTTCCTGCTGCTCAGACTCAGCCTCTGCACTGTCTCCTCCACGGTGCAAGCATAGGCTTTCACACACACCTATATAATGAAACAGATCAGGGACCGGATCTCGGTTAAAACTAATCCGTATTTTTTAATTGGATCACTTCTGCCTGGATCAGTCTCCAAATCTAGTTTGTTACGCAGCTATCCAAATGCTTGCACTGACATGAGGAGAGGGCAAGGGACCTCCTGTGACAGAGCTGACTCAAACCTTTTCTGAAAATGCATTCTTACCTTGGTGTGACCCTGCAGAGTAACTTAATGACTTGACTGCAAGAAGAACATGAAAGCAGAAGTGCGCTCTAAGAAATGAAGGGAAACCGAAAAGGTACAGCTCAGAAAGCATGTGAGTCCCATATAAATGTCTGCATGGCTCTAACACTACCACTTGGATCAAGCTAGTTACAGCAAAAAGGAAAGTCACTTCATTTTTTTTCTGAGTGTAACATTAAACATTTTCAGAAATCAAATTAATACCTCTTATGAACAGGAAACTGGCTCTAGGTTAGGTTATCAACTGTTCTTGTCTCAGTCCTGCTGTCTTTCATTTGCAACAGTTCTTCCTAATTCAAGCATGGCTCTCTGATTTAATAAACAACATCATTAAAATTCTGTAATGAAATAGAAGACTGAATGATGTGCTTTAGTGAATCCTGCTTTATGCTTCTAAAAAGTTAGTTATTCCAGCTATCTGCACTACTCTACTGTGGGCAATTGCTTTCTCTTCAACAAGTCTACCAGATATGAACTTGTGCCTGTACTTCACACACAACACTCGTTTAGAAGCCAGAATCCTCCAGTAGCTTAAATGTCTTGGATCTGAGGTGCAGATACGCATCATTTGTGCTGCCTATATATATGACAACAGAATACAGCAGTGGACTGGTATCCCCTAGCACAGAAGCAGATTGCAGATGTGGTAGCATCTTAAATTCATGCAGGAAGGGGCACCAGAGCACATTTGCCAGTGTTCAAAGACTTTAAGCCATCAGTGAAATAAACAGTGGTGGGAAGATAAAACACTCAGGAAATTAAGACAATTGTGTGAACAGAAAGACAACAGAGCACGGAATGGAGTAACACAAGAACAGAGCAGTGTCCCTATCAAAGTCGTATGGAAAATGAGGAAAAATTTATTTAGTTAAGCAGCAGTACAAAATGTATTCAAATAACAAGGGTTTGAAATGCTATTTGTTAACATGCTTCACCAGTAACCTCCTAGTGATTTATTAGTCTTCGTGAAATTTAAGTATTCATAAGAGCATTCTTGCAGTTCCAGAGGTTTTCCAAATATTAGCCTTACAAATGTAAATATCTGTCAAAAAATTAAAGTTGCAGCTCAGTTATTCTTTAGACACAATGAAAATAGTTTAGGTGTCAACCCTATTTCAACTACTTATTTCTGTGACACAGGATTTCTTGATGACTAGGTAGCTTGACTTTTTTTTTCCCCCCCTCTGCTTAAAAACTAGTTTAAGGAGGAAAACAGAAGTGAGCTAGAGAAAATAAACAGCTTACAGAGAAAGAGTAGGAAGCCAGTTACCCTTGAGTAGGCAGGCAAGCTTCCTGTTCATTACAATGAAAAAATGAAGGGTAGCAACTGCCTGACCTGTCTTTTGTTCAAATCTAAACCCAAAACATATGTAAGCAAAATGTGAAACATATGTTTTACATATTGGACTTTTGTCAGATTTTATAGATTTGTACGTTTGTCTCCTATCATCCAGCCTTGCACGCACATGTAACAATATCATCCTAAGTGTATGTAAGAATATTTGGCCGTTTTATAGGCTGATGTTCCACACTGCCAACTCTTTCGACATTTGCTATGGGTTTTTTATCCTCCTCCCCAAATCCTTCACTCTGAGACAAAGAGACTGCAACAGGAATCCCAACTCAAGGGTTTTGTTACCATTTTAAATGGAAACCTGCATGAGAGAGCTGAAAAACGTAAAATAAGCGCTCCTGAAGGCCCAAGGACCAAATAAGAGAAACCTAAACCCTCGTAAATTGTAATCCAAATTAATGACGGGGGGCAGGGAGACCCCCAGCTCTCGGGGCTCGCTTCCTTAACGCAGGTCTCCGAGGGGCCGCGTCGCCCACTTCTGCCGGGGCACAAGGAGTCGGGAGCCTGACCCCAGCCTCGGGGCGCCCCTCGCCTGCCGGAGCGGGCCCGCGGTAGGGCAGGAGGCCGCTCCCCCACCCCCACCGGGTACCCGCGCGGG
>NW_010252180.1:0-5363 GCF_000690775.1 Eurypyga helias | reverse complement strand
CTGCATTACCAACAGAGGGTAATAAATCTATTTCTCTACTTGCAATAATTTGGGGGTATCAGTCTCGCTGGTGGTGACGGACCCGTAATTGCTCTGACATTTGGCTCTTTTATCCACAGCCTGGAAATGAACCGAGAGTGTGTAACCAATGTACAGAAGTCCTGTCTGCCTGAGGGGTGAGGCACAAGGAGGAGCTTGCACAATCCCTGGATGGAGTGAGCCTTCCAGACTCCAGGACTACCAACATGACATATTCAAAAACAATGAAGTCACAGGTGGGGGGGAATTATAAGGAGGAAAAAAACCCCTGTCGCTGCCAGCATTACCAATCAAGTCCTAATGTTTATGAAATGGACATTTTCTACGGCAGCTGGTGATTTGTTAAACTAATAGATCTTCCTTAATGCTATTTTCCATATTATCTCTGGCATTATCTCTCTAAATATAACATGGTTTTGCTGCAATAACAGAATAAAATACTACACATCCACAGTTTATAGAAATTCCTGTTCCCTGCATTAGCTTGACAATGGATCAAATCACCCGAACAGGGGAAGTAACAGCTTGTTTGTCACTGTCCCAGATGGTTGTATAAACCACTTGCTGGGAGTCCGGTTCAAACTGCTTTTGTATCTGGTTTTAGGCTTTTCTCCTGTTGAAAAGTGAAGAGAGAGGGAGAACAGCATTTTCCCGGTCCATTTGCAGTTGGCCCCTGGAAACCCCGAGTACCAACTCCTAAGTGACATGTTATCCCACCCCAAAACACAACAGAGGTTGCCCTACACCAGACTCAGCAACTTGCCCTTGGAGACTGCCAGTGAGGTTTGTCACTCAGCCTGCGGGTGAGGGAGGATGGGGGGAGGCTTGTCCTAAGGAGAACATGGGTTATAAACTGTGCCAAGTTTCACCTTAAAAGAAAAACATTCTTTCCTAAGTTTTCCTATAGAAAAGGGAAAATCGCACAAGCAAAACTGTAAAACACCATCCCTCCCGGCCATCGAAACCTGGGCACACTGACCTGGGTTACGCCACCACACCTCTTTTGCTTTGGGTAGGAGGCAAGTCCCTGGGAGGATGCAGAAAGTGAGACATGGGGGAGGGTGTGCGTGCTCACATCAATCCCAAATACTCATGGAAATGAAGGTGTGTGGAGAGTCCCACCCGTGTGGAGCGTATTCCACGATGGAGATGAACAGCAGAGACAGTGTGAAGATCCAGATGTACCAAAAACAGCGGCACACGCATGTTGACACCCACCCAAAAGGTGCAGCCCATCTGCCACCACTCCACTCCCAAACAGGAGGCGGAGCGGCCGAGGAGGATTCCCAGGGCAGCCTGCCTAGCATCCCTGTTTCCACAAGCCGGGTCTGTGCAACAAAACGAAGCCCAGCTGAGCTGCCGTCGCGTTGGCTGGGTGTAGGTACCTGCCACCTACCTCTGGTACAGCACGAAACCTTGCATGGGCCAACTCACCCTGCCGAGAAGCCGATCTTAGGATGCACCAGGGCATAGAATCACAGAACGGTTTGGGTTGGAAGGGACCTTAAAGACCATCCAGTTGAACCCCCCTGCCATGGGCAGGGACACCTTCCACTAGACCAGGTTGCTCAAAGCCTCATCCAGCCTGGCCTTGAACACTTCCAGGGATGGGGCATCCACAGCTTCTCTGGGCAACCTGTGCCAAAGCATCTTGAAAGGCAGAAACTGAAATAAGCTGAAGGAAGATTTGTCATTACGAGCACAGCTCCCAGGACAGCAGGGCTTTTCCTCAGCTCTGTAGCACTAATAAAAAGGAATTAGAGAAGCTACTTTACCAAAATTAGCTTGGGCGTATGCATATTCCTGCAAGAATTAGGAAAATATTAGCACCAGAGACGCTAGTAATGGCGCTATCTCATCTGAAAGATTTGCCTACCGATGGCAGTCAGGTACTGCTTGAGCAACTCCCTGATGGAGAAGCCAAGCTCCAGGGGCTGAAGGCCCCCAAAGCCAGTGCCAGGCAGTCCTGGCCTGAGCAGGGGGAGAGGGGTGCCCCGGGGGGGGCTGCGCAGGACGAGCTGCGGTACCACCTGCCTTTTTGTCCTGGTTTTCTCTTCCTTACCCGTTCAGGCAAGCCTCCTCCCTCTCTGCCTCCTTCCAGGGGAAGTCAGGAATTCACAGGGGATGCTTCCTGGCTTCCTTGTCATTACATTTAATTAGAAGACACCAGAGCAATTTGCATCTCACAGGCAATTCTCGGGGTTCACTGAACATCACCTACCTGAAGCGAGCGGCACGGAGGAGAGCCACGGAATCAGCGGCAGCCGTGGCACGGCCGGAGCCAACGGCTAAAGGAACAGCTGGGAAGCCCACAGGGTGGTTAAAACTTAACAAAAGAGATAAAACGCTGAACATGCCATAGGCCTGGGCAGTGCAGACACAGAGAGCACCATGACAAGGTGGCACACAGAGGACAAACCAAAGCCCTGAACCCCTCTCCAACATTAAGAAATAAGAATATAAGAAATCATAAGAAAAATAAGAAATTGATAGCAGCTGTGGCACCCGCACCCTTTGCTCGCAGCGACGCGTGTGCCTGAAGCATCACTTGCCAGAGGGGACAGTTCTTGAACCGCCCCCTCCCCTTTGGACGGTGCCGCAGGGAGGCGGCGGTTCGCGCTCAATGTTCCTTGTCGTCAGGCTTCGCCAGCGCTGCCGCCCAGAGCGGTAACTCGTTACGGATCCAGTGCTGAGCCACGTCTTTGGCTTTGTTGCATGTTTGCATCACCAATATCATAACAAATCATCTGCTTTCAGAAACCAGGCAGCTTTGCAGTGCCGTGCCCTTACCAGCGAGTTAATAACACAGCAACACTAGGTACTCATGAAGATGACTGCCAACACTTCCACAACGCATGAAGTAGATCAGGTTTTTCAGGAGCAGTTGCCTTCTCAGGGGGTGCTGAACGCTAAGAGCTTTTCAGACCTTCGCATTAGTAGTACAGGTTGCGCTGTACCGTTTAGGATTGCTCTTGACTTCGCTTCCGTTCATGCCTACTCTTAAGCCACGCTTCCACGGCTGTGACTTCCGACCTTCAGTAGTCACGCGTGAAATTTCCAGCTTTTGATGTACACAAGCTTTTCTTCACGCCCACTCTTAAACTGATCCCGAATTATTAAAATGACTAGCGGGCCAGGCATACTCCGTACATTGCTATGGATGTGTTTTGACACATCCCTGTGTTTACACCCACTGTGGTGGCAGCGTACATGGGTTCACCCCCCACCCGGTGCAGCCCCTCATCAGAGAAAGTGGATCATCACTAGGAACTGAATGAAAAGGCAGCAAAGCACGTACACATCAAATCCTAAAAGAGATTCATGGTCGGGAGGGTAATTTAGGAACAGAATGGTGAAAAGCAGCTCGTCTGCTATATTTTTTGCCACCTGTTCACATGAGGGGTTTTTTTGGGTCTAGCTCACTTTGAGAAACTGCAGTCATCTGGCAGAGCTGAAACACAAACACAAATTAAAATGTCAGCCCTGGAATTTGTTTTGGCTAGAGATCTACGGAGATAGGAAGATAAGGTAATTGTACAACTCGCAGGCTCCGAATGCTTCAATAGAATTATCCGTGGATAAAACGAAGTAGATTGCCTGGAAAGAAATAATTCATTGAAAGAACTAATTAAATGGGCTGCATCTTTTAAAAAAATGTAGTATCAGAATCAGCTCTCTTTTCTATAAAACATCAATCTGTTTAAGGGAATTCGCAGTATCTAAAGCTTTCTTCCGTATTTTGTTTGCCTACACAGGGCACAACCAAAGAAATCAAATTACTTCCTTGTGTCAGCATGAGAAATAAGGAATGCAAATTAGATATAAGCTTTAAATGCTGCAGTAGAGACAGCTTTACAGAGGAAAAGCCTGTCCATACATGTATCTGCTGTACACACCAAAGCTGCATTATGGAAGGTTATTAACCAAGCTGGCTCGTCATGTTAATTTCTATTCTCCAAGAAACTCTGAGAAAGCCCTAGTCCAGAAAAGTTAAAAATTTTGAGTAATTCACTTGGAAACCATTATATATACTCTGAAAAAGGTAATTTTTCAAGCTATTAAAACTGCTTACTTGACGAACCTTCCAAAATTTTGTCACACGCCCATCCCTACCAGCACTACCATGCCGAGGGCGATCCCAGCTGCAATCTTGATGTTCTTCACGACGTGAGCCAATGGACAATGCACAGCACCCCAGGGACATCCTCAGTTCCAGCAATAAATGGAGAAATGGGCTCTGCCTCAGGTTCCCAAGGCCTTTCCCAGCACCAAGGGCAGCTCTGGGGTTCCACATGACAGCACGGTGATGATTTTGTCTAGGAAACACAAACACCCCTGCCCATTTCCCTCACACACTTTTCCTTTCTCCAAACCATGCTTGTCCCACTTGCAGCTTGCCCTTTAGTTGACTGGTTTCTCTGCTTTTGGTACCAGCAATCCCAGCTCCATCCTTTCAAACTCCCCAGACCACTCTACTCCCAGCTGTTCCCCACCCCTTCCTGGGCAACCAACCCTACTCCCATCATCTCGTGCCCCCATTCTCCACCCACTCCCACAGTTTTGGCATCCTCCTCCCCCTACATCACTCCTCTCACACCTGATGGTTCTTCTGGCATCTTTGCAAGTTAAAGTATTGCGGATTTAAGACAGACCTGACTTAGTTGGGCAGAGCTGATTAAAACCAGAGGAGGAAGAAGTGATGTAAACAGTCTGAGTTAATCTTGGACTAACAACTGTATACATCATACAGAAGAAGAGAGAGCATCGGGGTGGGAGGAGAAATGACACCGCAACTTGGACTTGCAGAAACCATAGAGATCCAGCCAGGGAGTGTCAATACTCCAGCACCTCATGTTCACTGTGCCCTGCTACTGTGAATCACCATAAACCGCACAGCGTAAGGTTTTATGTACCCACGGTGGGCGTTGAGTCAATTTTAATCCTATTTCATGTTGTGACAAGCCCTTGGAGAAAGACATTGTTCTGATGGAAATGTTTTCTTTCATTGTCACCTTTCCCATCTATTCAAGATCAAAGCAAATTGTAGAAAATCAGAGCCCAAAGAACAGAACGGCTGAAGCAGATCAGTATAAAGAACAACAGAATCAAGGGGCAGCCATACCTTTCCAAGACACCGGGCAGACAGGGGCTGTGGTCACGCTGTGGGCAGGCCCAGAGCATAAGGACGCTGGACTGGGGCTCACACCATATGCTGGAATGCACTGGCAATATGTGGTCTTTGCTGAGAGGGCCGGGTTCTGCTTGAACCCACTCCCTGCTTGGTATCACAGCAGCACTGCACGGAGGTCAACAAGGCCAAGTGC
>NW_010252179.1:0-20832 GCF_000690775.1 Eurypyga helias | reverse complement strand
CAGCCTGTCCTTGTGCTTCGGATTGTCCCTACCCAGGTTCAGGACCTTGCACTTGGCCTTGTTGAAATCCATGAGGTTGGCAGTGGCCCACCTCTCCAGCCTATCCAGGTCCCTCTGGATGGCATCCCTTCCCTCCAGCATGTCACCGCACCACACAGCTTGGTGTTGTCAGCAAACTTGCTGAGGGTGCACTTGATCCCATCATGCATATCGCTGACGAAGATGTTAAACAGTGCAGGTCCCAACACTGACCCCTGAGGAACACCGCTTGTTATTGGTCTCCACTCAGACACTGAGCCATTGACCACCACTCTCTGAGTTCGAGCATCCAGCCAGTTTCTTATCCATCGAGCAGTCCATCTGTCAAATCCATGTTTCTCCAGTTTAGAGACAAAGATGTCATGTGGGACAGTATCGAAGGCTTTGCACAAATCCAGGTAAATAACATCAGTTGCCAGGTGTTTCCTCACAGGGTTGTAATGAGATGCGCACTGATGCGCCTGAGGGTCTTGGTTATTGAAGTATGGGTTATGTAGCATGAATTGAAGCTGCAGATTCACAAATGTATTCAGAAAAACAAAGTGCAAAAAGAATCTGAATGAGGATGAGGAGAGGTTGACCAGGGTGAGGCCTGTCTGAGAATAGGTGTAAATAGAATGAATTTAAGGAAAGGAAAATTTAGGCTGAATATCAGGAAACGTTTCCTGACAGTAAGAAACACAAGGTTGCAACTTGCCTCCCCAAGGGAACCTCTGGGAAGATCACGGTTTGAATCATGTTACTGCTGAGCTGGACAGAGCACTAGATAATAAAATGTAAAGGAACAATCCTGGATTACTCCCCAAGGATGTCAGAGATGACCTCATAGGTGTTCTTTCCACCTCTAATCTCTTCACTATCAGTCTGCTCGAGACAGGAAATGTTGAGATCACACCCTTTGTATCCTTCATTCTCCCTGGGAAGTCAGGGAAGAGCACCAGGGGCCAGGCATGCTTCAGATGTCAGAAACCCAGCAGAGGTGAAAATGGGTTATTTCAAACAGGGGGATGTGGGGGGTGGGTTTTCAGGCAGACTGTCCAGAGTCCAAAGCAGCTCCCTGTATTGGACCACACAGAGGAAATGAGTCTTGATGGATGCTGGTCTCCTTCCTGAAGACTGATGGTGCTGTTCTTTCTTAAACTGAGATTTTTTTGGGCATATATCAGGAAAACCTTCACATAGGCCAGGAATGGCAAGTTCTTGTGAAACAAACAGGAAAAGGCATGTGGTTGCCTATAATGGAGGCTGAAGTTCTGCACACTGTGACTATTTCAGGGCAGAAGATGTCTTCAACAACCTACACAACTCCAGATCTAGTCCCCATGAAGATCTTGGCCACATTTCCTGAGCTGTTCTAGGCTGGGCACTGCAGACCTTTCCACTTGCGATCTTCCACACATGGGGTAGTTATTTATTGGGTCAGCTCTGCTACAACCTGCTACAAATCTTCTGCAATTAAAACCTTCAAAGATGTCCCCTTATTGATTTCTACCATGGCATTAAAGTTGACAATGATAGCAGAGACAGGATCACATTTGCTCTTTGACCTGGGAAATCTCCATCAGGGAAGCATTCTCTCTTTCATAGAGCCAACACACAAAGGTTCATTAGCTAGAGCCCCCCTCTTCATTTTTTAAGTGAGCACAGAGAGAGGAAGAGTAGACACCTCCATGTGGGAGCAGTGGCAGTCAAACATAGCCCCAGCATCCTTTTTCCTTCCCTACATCCCCGCTCCCTGAAATAATAATCCATTGTCACCATGCACAGGACTCCATACCAAACTTGAAGCTGTAGTTTGGTTCCACTTCTGGAAGATTTCACATGTGATTTGCATTACTGCATACCTAAAATCTCTGTATGAAGATGACTAATACTGATAAACAGCCAGGCACTTGTTGAGTATATGCCGAGTTTTTTCAGTGTCTTTGCTGCCATGTTGCCTCCGGTGTTTATGAGCTACACTTGGAAATTGATGACCACTTCAGGGACTCATAAATATTATGACTGAATAGCTCTCCTCTGAGATTCCCCCTCTGATAGAAGAGCAACTCGCGTGAAAGTGCCAGAGCTTACGGTGGGAGGGTTTTGGAAACCAAAGGCATTAATCTTGCTTGTATTGCCACAGCAGCAAGAGGCTGAGATCAGGGCTCCACACTGTTAGTCACCACAGTGGTACTTAGGGAGACTGTCCTGACCTTTAAAGAAGTGAAAGAGAGACAAAATGACTTATTCAAGAAAAGAGCCAGAAACAAACCCCTGCTCCCCTGGGACCAGACCCATGGGCAAGACAAGATCATCTCTTTTTACAAAGGTCTGTAGTGACACGACAAGGGGCAATGTTTTTTGAAAGAGGGTAGATTTAGATTAGATATAAGGAATAAATTCTTCCCGGAGAGGGTGGGGAGGCACTGGGACAGGTTGCCCAGAGAACCTGTGGATGCCCCATCCCTGGAAGTGTTCAAGGCCAGGCTGGATGAGGCTTGGAGCAACCTGGTCTAGTGGAAGGTGTCCCTGCCCATGGCAGGGGGTTGGAACTGGATGGTCTGTAAGGTCCCTTCCAACCCAAACCATTCTGTGATTCTATGATCTCTTCACATTGTGGTGCAATACCAAGAGACCAGCACTCCTGCCTGCTGCTGCTATCCTGGGTAAGACGACAGATGGTAGAAGAGAGAAGAGCCCTGCTGTTGGGCCAGTGACCAGGTGAACCTGCTCCCTGGGCAGCTGGTAGAAGGGATTTGGAGCACTCTTGTATATGCCAGAGAAGCTGGCACACTGGGGAACTGCTGCACCTACAATGACGTTCTTACAAAATGTCCTTTTTTTCAAAGAAGGTGAAAGGGAGCTGAAATTTCAGGGAAAAAAAAAAAAAAAAGGAAAAAAAGCATCTCTTCCTGAAGAGCTGTAAAGTCCTTGCATCCATCCCAGAGCCACAGTCATTGTTTAAACTCTTGGTCTCTGTCTGCTTGCTGTTGTTTGTGTTGCCAACGCAGCCAGTCCCAGGAAGGGAGGAAACTTGGCTGGCAGACAGACAACGTGTTTTCCCTTCAAAGCAGGGTGTGAACTGGGGCTGGTTATAATAACACTTTCCACTTTCCCCTTTCAGGGATCTCCTTCTGCTTCAAGTGGGGCAGGCAGGATAAACACAGCAACAGGTCAATGACAGTTCTTGGCTGATGACCGTAGCCCTGGAGAAAAGAACCTACTTTAAGACAGACCTGGCATCTGATTGCTGAATATGTTTTCCCTTGTGCATTAGTTTTTGGGACAGCGGTGCTCCTTTCCCCATCATCTTCCTCCAATTTGGCTGCAAGGACCTTGAGGAAGTGGCATCCTTTGATTTTGTGATAGTGGCAGAGGGGTCTTGGTTTGGACCTCCCTGTGGTCCTCAGGTCCCCTGGACATCCTTCCTCTTCAGGGGAATGCACGTGTGCGTCCCTCACATTCCTCCTGACCTCTATTGCACCACCTTCCCAGTAGACACACCTAACTTCAACCTGCGGAATGTCTTCCTAGGGGCTGGGGAGAATGAATCAGTTTCTTTTCTATTTTAAATTATGCATAGTATAAAAAAGAATTCTGAGCTCCACCCTTCAGAAATTTAAGCTTACTCATTGCCCCAGGCTCCCCCAGGCCAAAACTCCCTGCCTACCTCGCCAGTTTGAATAAATCACCACAGCTCACTTTGTTTCAAAGCAATTGAGCTGCTTCCACCAGCCAGTGTCCCCGTCCTCCCCCTCCCCCACCATCTCTCCCTTTGTATCCTACATGCAACTTTATTCTAAGGGCTAATGAAGGAGATCTTCCCAGAGGAGTGGTTAGCTCCTCAGGTGTGTCGGAATTGTTTTTCCTTGCACCTCTTGGTGCTGCCGGGTGCAGTTGGGTGTATGCATGGCAGAGACCCTGACCTGCTGGAAGTCCAGCCAAACCCAAGGAGGGGCTCGAGGAGGGGTCCCCACAGAAGGTGAAGTCATTTACACAGTGGCTGGTCTCACCTTGCTATCCTTTCACATGGTAATTCTCCAGGGCAGGCTGTACCGTGGTGTTCAAGGACACAACCCATCTGCTGGAGGGACTGATCTTGATTCACAGTTTACATAGCCACTGTGAATAATCAATGTACCTTGCTTCTCTTCTTCAAGGGGACTTTCTTGGAGGTAGCATCATCAGGACAATTTCTCTGAGAGGCAACCTACACTTTTCCTTCCTTTGATTTCAGTCCAGCTTTAATGCAATGACTTCCCTAACGAAGTGTTTTGGGGTTGCAGACTTCAGCATTTGTTATTAATAAGCTAAATTTAGGATGCAAGGCTGGATTCAGGAGACCTATAGCTTTGTCTGATTAGTCTTGGTGAAAAGGTGAAACCTTATATCTGAACCTGTTTTTGAAGAGGAGTGACAGGTGAAAGAAAATCACCAAAATGCCTTGTGAAATCATCTGAGCCTTGTCAAAGTGTTTTTGCCAAAAAGATCCCAGTCCTTTTAATATAACCATGTTTTTCTGAGGTTCTATTTTAGATTGTCCCCGGTTTTCCCAGTCAAAATGCCTATTTGTTTTTAATGCCGGAAAAACCTGGCTGTAAAATGTTTTAAGTACTTCCTTACAATATGTTCAAATCCAAACTAACATATCTCATCCAGGTCCAAGGAAACTTTTTGACTAAATATAGAGTTTATAGGATTATTTTTAGACTTTCAGTTAACAAGAAGTGGAGTCCTATAGTGCCAGGGTACTGACAATTTTGAGGTCTTTTGGAAAAGAGATTGTCTTATTTCCCTTGGTTTTATGTACTTCTTCCCAGGCAAATGTATGTGCAAGTGTGCATGTGTGTTTAAAAATGCCAGTTTATCACAACTTTATTCCCAGTTCCTCTGTCAACAGCAAATGTGACTTTGGCATTGGTGAGGGTGGTGTAAAGCCAGAGCCACTAATGTGCATACAGCGAAGGTGGTTTGCTAATGCAGAACCTGCTGTTCTCAGCTGCCTGGGCACCAGGAGTTGACCTCCTGCGTCCTCCCAAAGTGGATGGGAAGGACCCGTGCGAGGTGAGGACATGTACAAGCAGTAGCTTCTGCTATCAACAGGGTTCTTCCTGCTCTGCATTTCACACACTTTAAATATTTGTAAGCTTTTGAGTCACACCGTGGTCAAAGTCCATTAGCAGACATTCTCTCTTTTACCCTTTCCTTGCTGCCCAGCCTCTGCAGCCCAGCAATCTGATGGCTGCTCTGGCTCAACCAAGGCGAGTCCTGCTGCCCTCCAGCTAGGTCCCCCTCCCAGTCACTCTGAGACCCCTCTACTAATGGTGTGTATGCATGATGTTGATTGCTCCCTCCTCCCACCGTGCTCTGGCAGAGCAAGGAGGTGACACATGTGAGAAGGACAGGGAACAGTGACTTAATCCAAGCCAATTAACCTGGGATTCAATGCTAAGCCTCTAATCACCTGCACTTTTCAAAGGGCAAGAATGCAACTGTTTCAGTGTTTCCTGGAAACTCTCTCTTTCTTTTCCATTTGTCTTTTGTGCCTGTAGACAAGTTTGAAACAGGTTCCTGCCCAGGCTGTCTCCACACTAAGCCTCTTTGAGCTTGCCGAGCAACATGTTGATCGTCACTGCACTGCCCTGAGCAGACAGAGGAACGTCAGAGGCTGATTTTGAAATGCAAGCCAGAGTTCACCTGCTGCAGAAATCCCCAGGCAGATTCAGCTCCTGTTTAGTCATCTAAACTCCAGAGACTGCTGTGACCGAGGTAAGCTCACAGAGAGGTAATCAGTGGACACGTTTGACTAGATTCACTTCCCTAAACATGTCTAAGTGCCATTTGAAACGCCCTGGGACATCCCACCTAGCCTCTGGTTGTCACTACCTAAGGTGGTGTCTTCCACATGTCAAGTGTTATAAAGCTCAGGCTCATGTGCATATCTCAGATACCTCAGGGCATATCTGATGATACTTTATGCCTATGATTAAGCAACTGAATTGAATCCCTGAGGTTGGTGAAGAAAAGATACAAGTCTGTAGTGTCTTTTAGATACTTTGTCTCTGAAAGGAAATAAAGAAATGGGTGAATAAAGAGAGAGATGGAGAGAGAAGGATGGGGAGGGAGGGAGGGAGGGATAACTGGAGGATTCTCCACTATTTCTAGCAATTCCCAGGTAGCTGACTGAGGAAGAGGTAAGTAGAGGGTGTACTTCCAGCTAATGGTTTATATCAGTTCATGTGGAAATTCATCATGTAGGACTTTTCTTGTGAACTACTGTAGGTCTGACATTAATTTCACTTTAAAGCTGTGTCTGACCAACCTTGTGCAGGCCACACACTCAGCAAATATATGCCTAGAATAAGTTCTTATTTTACACACCTAGAAACCTCCACTGAGGTCAGTTGGTGGTTGGTGGAGAGGTAGGAAGGAAAGGAACTGAGGACTCAGGGTGAGATGAGAAGTAGCAGCATGGACCCAGAGTTGGCTGAGATGCTAGAAGCAAATCAAGAAATCAGATTTTCCCCTTGGAAAAAGGACAACAGTAGGAGCTTTGAAATGTCATATCAGGTCTTTTGCCAAGCAATAGACTGTATAACAACTTGAAAATGGAAAAGAGCAGTAAGGTGGCATGTTAACAGGGGACACTAAGTTAGTTCAAGTGGCACTCTATTAGGTGTGTGAGTCTGAGCTGGCAGTTTGAGGCTACTTCTTAGGTGAGAGGATGGAAAAATCACCTTAATTAACACTGATCCTACCCCAGCATTGAGGAAGGAGGGAAAACCCAGTGACAGTTCTGGCACAGTTGTCAGGAGACCCTTGTGACTAAGGCTAACAGAGGTACAGAGGGTTGGTGAACCAACCTGGACAGGTATCAGCCAGCTATCCAGCAATCACACCCCTCACTGTGGGTGTCTCTTCTTCTAGGGTATTTAGGTGCACGCACACACTGCAAAACTGAGATGGAATCCAAGAAACATTGATGAAGCAGAGCCTGGTTGTCCTGTGTCTCCACTTGGACCCTTGTCTTCTCTGAATAGAGCAATATAACATGTTTCTTTGGAAAAAGGTCACACAGAGACAGAATATTTCAATACCCTATAAGCACCTAGATGAAGATTTAACAATCCATTTGGTAAATCCCATTGGGCAATTTTAGCTTTTCTACCAAAGCAGAAATGGCACTGAAAGGACAAGATTCCTTTTTAGGAAGCTTGAGTTCCCTCATTAAATGGCTGTTCATTCCCCACACATACACACTTTCATATTTAGCCACACTGCAGTCTTCCTCATGAAGGATTTAAATCTCTCATCAAGTTACCTTTTATGTTTGTAACACATATTCAAAGGTAGCTAGGGTTTTCTGCATCTAATTGCAGAAAAATAGGTGCAGTCCCAGACCCTCTTATTGTGTGAACATGGGGATGGTGGGGAGCACACTCCTGGTGTCCTCTGAGGCCTTTGCCATCCTGCAAATCCAAGGTGCAGAGTTTCCAAACCACATTCCTTCCTACCACTGGCTCGGCATGGAGGGGTCATTCCATCTTGTCATCCTATCCCAGCCTCCAGGAAGCTCCATTCAGCTCCTGTGGATATGATTTCCAAGACAGCTTCTAGGAGGAAAGACTCACACAGTCAGATCTTCTCAGAAACATTTCCTGGCAGAGTTCACCAAAAACTATCTGAAGAAAAAAGAATGCCGGATTAACACCTGAATAATGACAGTAAGAACAACAATAATAATAATAATAGTAATAGTAATAATAATAATAGTGACAGTCATTAGAATTAACAATAGCCATGTCCCTACCACAGGCCAGCACTCCAGTC
This sequence comes from Eurypyga helias, assembly GCF_000690775.1. Lineage (NCBI taxonomy): Eukaryota > Metazoa > Chordata > Aves > Eurypygiformes > Eurypygidae > Eurypyga > Eurypyga helias. Next base: position 12,981 of record NW_010252179.1, on the reverse strand, counting down.
AGGTACTCAACCAAGTAAGTATCCCCAGACACCTCTGATTCCTCACATGCTGACTCTGCAAGGTCTCTGTTCTGCTTTGTGCTTTCCATTCTTTTCAAACCGTCCAGAAGAGCAAACCTTGCTGACAGATCCTCTGCCAGAAAGTCACCCATGGAACAACAATTCATGGAAACAGTTGTTTCAAAGTGGAACAACTCTTTTTATGATCTCTTCCTTCTCCTCCCAGTATGGGTGAACAGTGGAGTGGGGAGAGGTACTGGAGTGAGGAGAGGATGTAGGTCAGGGAGATGAGGCTGCTGTTGAGGATTGAGCTCTGGCCGATTGGTCTCTTGTGGCTGATACATGTCATGTGCAATGGCATGAGAATAGGGTTCCTCCTCTTTCCTTTGGACACCCCACACCAGTTCCTCCACTCACTGCTAAGACTGAGGAGTGAAGAAGAAACATCAGCACATGCCAATTAAAGCACTGCTGGTTTCCTGAGCAAATCTAGCCACACTTTTCACTTCTCAGAGATTTGGCTTTGCTCAATAAAATATAGATGGGACTCAAGGGGGCAGCCATGCTGAACCAGCTCATCTTTCACCCATGCTGGAGCCCACCCAGATGGGCAGACGCTCCCTTCTGTGCAGCCTGAATTTCCCCCATCTCCCACTGCCTCTTGGCTGGATCACCACAGAACAGGGCTCTTGACTTGTTTTGCTTTCAGAAGACACTTGGAAAAATTGTCATCCTAAGCACGCATTGTTATTTTGCTTTAATTACATGGGCTGAATTTTATTTTGAACTCTGTTTGGCTTTATTTTCTGATGGATGTTTTAGTCCTCTCTGGGTATTAGTATTCTTGTTTATGAAACAGCAGGAGCGCTGAGACTGGTGGGTGCCATAAAAATAAAATGCATTATTATTATTATTGTTATTATGATTACGTGCTGGCTAAGCATACACAGCTTAGGAATTAAAAACATCTCAGTTATGTCAGGAATGGGGAGCAAGCGAATACACTCTGCAGCACTGCAAAAAAAAATAGTAATAATAAAACAAGCTATCATTTCAAATAGACTCTCAATTGGTTGTGAAAACGTGTGTTTATTTAAGCAAGCAATGTCACAGATAACAATCTATTACACGGTTGATTTTCAATGAATATGTTTCTAATAATCAGTTGATATTTAAATGTATGATAACTGTCATATTAAAACTTGCATCAGATTTATATGATAAGGATTTTGCTGTGCTGCTATTTCAAACTCTAGATGATTATCAAAACTAGCCCAGCCCGAAGATTAGCAAGTGTTTTATCACTCCCACGCTCCTCTTGTTAATCCTTAATAAATCTGCTTTCAATAATAATTTCTAAATTGCTCCTTTATTGCATTGGAACTGAATGACAGTTTGCCAGGGGAATTGCAAGCCCTTTCAGAGCACAGTACAGCTCCCATTCATGAGACGCTGCATGCCGGTGGCAAGGCTTGGGATTGCCCCGCTTACATGGTCAGGTCTGATTGCAGCCATGAGTGTCGGAGGAGACTTTCTGCCACTTTGTTCAGTCTCACACGCAGAAAAAGACTTGCAAAGCTTGTAAACTGCAGCTGGCATCCTGGGACACAAGGGGAACAGTTCATGCATGGGACACAGGTCTGTGGCTTAGTGCCAGGTTCACTGACCCTCTGCAGAACTTGTATCCTTCTCTGTTATCTATTTTTACATCCCAGGGGACTCAGTGCTCAGGTATTGAGGACTGGCACTTGTGTGTTGAAGTCCAGATGATCCAACCAAGTGACCAGACCTGAGACTAGAGTTGGGGCAGCTTGTCCAGCACAGACCTAGTGCTGCACAGAAAGTTGGATGCTCTTTGGGGGCTGCCAGCTTCCTGCTGCAAGCATTATACTCGGGAGCTTGGCAGCAGGTAGGGGTCCAGACAAGTCATGTTTTGCACTGTGCTGATATTGCTTCCTCTTGGCAGCTCTTCATACCCATGAGCCAGGTGCACAGGTTCAACGTCTCAGGTCTAGTCAGCAGGGTGTCAGGAGGGGCACAGAAACAGAGCAGGGCTTGACCAGGGAGCTGCTCTGTCTCCGTGGTGGTATCTGGCTCTGCTTTGGCACAGCTATGGCTCTAGGGTTGAGTCCCATGTTTCAACATGCATCTCCTTTTATCTCCAAGGCAGCTGAGGAAGGCCCAGCCCTGGGAATAGTTAAGTGTTGACAGGCCTAGGGTTTCATACAAGTTCCTCTCTGCCTACACAGACAGCAGCTGAACAACCCAGCACCCTTCACCTCTTCCTACGTGAGGTCCCAAATGCAGTTCAGTGTCTGGGAGAGAGCTCTTGATGCCCTCAGGGTGATGCTGTCAGGGTGATGATTATTTTATAGGGCAGAGAGGCTCAGGGAGACTGTGAAGTCCATATCAAGAGCAGTATTCATCCCTGGTTGCTGTGGTTCAGACTTGTGCTCTGAATTGCTCACCTTGGCATATCGCGGGACATAAATGGGCCTCTATTGGCATGATTCTGAAAGCAGATCAGCCACCAATAAGGACCCATCCCTGAAATCTTCTACTAAGCCCTAAAAACTGTCCCACATATGACACAAAGGTTCTTGTGCTCATACCCAATGTGCCTTTCTCCATCCTGCGTTCTTTTTTCTGCTCTCTCTCCCTTTGACTCCCGCTGCGTGCAGCTTGCTTGGCTATGCCAGCACCCTTTGCAGAATGGCCATGAGCCCATGGTTAGAAAGGGCAGGTAAAAACAACGCATGCAAAGACACAATGTTTGCAAAAATCCCTTTTCTGGGGAGCTCACAGGGATATTTGCTGTGTCCGCTCTCTGTGTACAGGGAGAGTGTGGGCAGAGTCAGCACCAGAGACAGAAGCTGCATTTTTTCTTTCTCCCTCCCCTGTTATTTTTTTTGTGCTCCTCTTGTTTTGCTTTCAGGCAAGCTGAAGTGAACTTCAAGAGTGAATGCAAGCCTGCTGCTTCAGCATTTTCCCCTTCTCTCTAAAAAGGGCAGTTCTGCTCTCATCTTTCAGGCTGGAAGGGAGATTTCTTGCAAAATTATTGTCCAGGGAAGAAAGGGAAGGAATGAGACGTGACACTAAGATAAAGAAAAAGCAGTTGTTTGATTGCAAGACCTGAAATATTCTACCCGATTTTTTAATGTATTTTTAATTAAAGAGTTCATAAACTTTTGAACTTGCTTGGTGATTGCATCTAGAAGCTGGTGGAGAATAAAAGGAACAGTGAAGAGTGTAGGTGAGGGGAAAGGAAAGGTCCTGGCCAGCTGTGAGAAGCAACAGTTCAATTAGATGGGACAAGTTCACCATCACTCTCCACTCGGGATGATTTTGCATTAAAATATAATTTCATTGAAAGCGAAGTTTTCTAAAAATTGCCTTTCAGAAATTCCTTATTTACCTATAATTTCAGTTGAGAGTAGTCAAGGTCACAGATACAAAAAAAGGACAGAGAAAGGGTTTTCACTGATCATGCAGCCTCAACTTGGCAAAAGTTGGTTTGGGCTGTGGTTGGGAGGAAAAGGGTGAAAGGAGTGGATATCTTTGTGTATACATAAATGTCCATGTGCCACTCTGCTAAACTGGGAATCCACTGGCCAGTTGTCATTTGATAAAAGAGAGGAGAGGTCCTTGAAAGAGGCACCACCAGCAAATTTCATGAAAACATGCTTGCACCTATCCGTGCATTTACAGAAGGAAGAGTGTTGATATCACAACCACCTTACCAGCTTTCTGGCACTTCTCTTCCTGAGTACTCTTAAAGTCAAAATTTCATTTGTTTTTCTAGACACAACCTACATGTCCTTTATGATGCTGTAATAGGATTGGGAGTAAGTCCAATTAATCTACTGCATAATCTTGCTGTGCTGAGCCATTCCCAGTCACATTGGATAATACCACAATACTGAGGGGACCTGCAGAAGACAATATGTTACTGAATAAAATCTGTGGGAAGGAGCTAACCATCTTTTCCTCATATGCATCTAAGGGACAACAGTGGAAAACATCTGTCATGATGATCAGGGGCTCTGCATGTGCAGGGACTCATTCATGAAACACTGTATTGATCCCCTGTCAGTGAGCAGAAATGAATATTGCCCAAACAAAGTGCCTTTTTCAAATATTTTCCTGAACTGAGGTCATGTCAGGTTAAGCAAGTTGTAAGCACTTTTACAGGTTTTCCCTTCAGGTTAAAAGCCATCTTGTTAGGGGGTTGTTGAGGAATTTCTTTTTTTTGTTCCTTTTATTATTTGGATTTCAGGGAGAGAAAAAGTTCATACGTTTTGTGTGAGGTTCCAGAAATTTAAAAACACATCTGGAAGTTTTCTTTATTGTCATGGATGGCACTTTTGCCTATGAAACACCCAAAACTAAGTACTAGAGGCTTTGAGGTCAATATTTACAAGAAGACAGTAAATAAGAGAATGAAAGAATAAAGAGAAATGAGGTGACATGTAGGCAGAATTCCATGCTTCTCCACAAACATTTGGTTTTTCAGAGTTTCTCTATTTTCTGCAGATCTGGAGGTAAAAACCTGACAAAATAATTACAAGCAAACAGGTGGCAAAGTCTTCTGTTACAGGAAAGACCCTCAGGTAATTCAGGGGACCTTCAGAAGCAATCAGTGTTATTTCATCTTCTTTCACCATGCACTTTTTGGTGGTTTGTGCTTTGGAAATGTCAGCAGTACTGCCCAGGGTCACCTTTCCAGGAAAGGTCAACCTGGTGCTCCATCAGAAAGTGCCATTTGCCTTTTATTTGAGAAAAACATGGAGAATTTAACTGACCCCTCTGAAAAAAAACAAAAAAGTTGGAGTTTATAGCATTGATTTATAAATGATCACCAATAAGGGTGGAGTTTTATGGGCTAAAGAGCTTTTGGACTTTAACCCCAGCTGGCAACTAAGCACCACACAGCTGTTCGCTCACTCCCCTCCAGTGGGATGGGAGAGAGAATCTGAAGAGTAAAAATGAGAAGAAACACAGTTTAATAGGTAAAGCAGAAGCCAAGGATGCAAGCAAAGTAAAACAAGGAATTAATTCCCCACTTCCCATCAGCAGGCAGGTGTTCAGCCATGTCAGGAAAGCAGGGGTCCCTCACATGTAACAGTTACATGGGAAGACAAATGCCATCACTCCAAATGCTTCCCCCCCCCCCCCTTTCTTCTTCCACAAGCTTTATATACTGAACATGACATCATAAGGTATGGAATATCCCTTCAGTCACAGCTGTGTCCCCTCCCAACTTTTTGTGCAGTTCCAGCCTACTTGCTGGTGGTGTGGTGTGAGAAGCATAAGAGGCCTTGACTCTGTGTAAGCACTGCTCAGCAATAGCAAAAACATTCCACTGTTATCAGCATTGTTTTCAGCACAAAACCAAAACACAACCCAACTGCAGATACTATGGAATAAATCAACATTATCCCAGCCAAAACCAGCAAAATGAATTTCTGCCTTCATTTATAAAACTGGAAAATATCACTTTCAGGCCAAAAAGTGATGGAAATGAACTCTGGGAAACTGGGTGAAGTCTTCTTTCTTTGGCTAATCTCAGGCCATGAGAAAAGAAAGTGAAACTTTCCTTGGTCTGAGGATATAGCCAGGAAGACCTGCAACTCTGGAAATCTGTCTTTCCAAACAGGCCCAGTAGCACAAAGCCCAGAGCCTTTAGACTAGCATTTTGGGATTGCATAAATACACACTGAAACAGACAAATTTTATGGCTGTCACAAAAATGAAATAATGAAAGCCAAGTGATGTTCCTGAGTTTGCTCAAGATGAGACTCACGTAACGCTATTTCCCTGTGGCAGCTTTCAGGCACAGACATTTTTGGCCAAAAGTGTTGTCAGAAGCAACCTGAATTCTTCCTGCAGTTTTGGCAACAGTGAAATATTCATGGAGTGATCTCAGTGTCATTAAATAGCTTGTCCCAAAGTGATATATTAAATAACTTTTGAAGCAGTCAGTACCTTTCACTTCAAATTTGTAATGAGATGTTTTATTTTTAAATCAAAATTCTACTTGAATTCTAATTTTCTTCCCATTCTGAATTAAAATTTTAAAGTAATTTGAATTTAAAAATTCAGGTCTCCATGAGATCTGAAATAAAGTACTCACCAGTTTTGGTATATCAAATATTTTGAAATATGTTTTGTCTCAGTAAGTCTAAAACTAATTTCTGCTTTATTTAGAACTTCCAGTTAACTGTAAAAATCAGTTAGTCACAGGTCAAGTCCAGATGATGAAGTACTTCAGAGGTCAAATATTTGTCAAAACAATGACTCAAAAAAGGGTGAGTAGATTTGTTCTAAATAAACTAACCGCAGAAGACGATGGAATCAAGTTTCCTCCAATGTGTCGCATGCCCAAACACAAAGTTAGCCATTTTTGGCCCTCAACAAAACAAGTAAAATGTCAGACCAGAAGGAAAAGTGTTCAGAAAGTCCCTTGCTTTGAAAATGGACAGTTGTCCAAGGACAAGGTTCAACCACAGAAATTACCAGATGACGTTCTCTGGCTTGTGTTGTGCAGGAATTTAGGCTAAAGAAGTGCAATTTCTCTGCTCTGGTTTTAGAACAAAAATATTATCATGCTTTCACTGTTGGCCTTCCCCAAAGCTGGGGTTTCAATCTACCGTAGGGCTCAGAAAAAGTCGTTTCTAGAAACATCCTTTCCAGATTTCCAAGCTGGTCTTGCAGTAAATCAGCAAGACAACTGGAGTCCAGGCTAAGTTATAAATAAGCTTTCTCAAACACTCAGAATGTTCTGTAGCAGGAATTTATACCCTGTCATGACTGATGGCACCAACCTGTCCTGTCCAGTCCTGTCCAGGTGACAGTTTCTGCTCCTCACTACAATGTCCTATTTCTGGAAATCTAGTCCCTGGGGCATAGAGCCCACCTGGATGCATCACTCCCTTTCTATACGTCTACTCACCATGTTGGGAACCTAAAGAGACATTTCACTCAGGCAGAATTTAATTATCTAACCAGGACAGAAAGGAGTTTAGCATTATACTGGGCTACAAACCCATTTTAAAACCAAAGCAAAAAGAAAACTTGAGCACTGTAACAAGCACAAGCAGCTGAGATTTCTCTACCCAAAAAAAGCCTCTTTTCTTGAGGACCCCAATTAGGGCCTACTGAAGATTATTGAGTTAATGTAGAGTATGGGCCCTGAGGAAGGATTCCGAGACACACTGCTTGTTCCTCTCACAACAGCTACCACATCCAGGGGATGCAGAGCAGATTCATGCAACAATGGCTGAGTGTAGGATCTGATTTCTTGGCCAGATTCAAACCAGAGGATAAAAGGATCCATGCTGCTGTTTTCCTAACCCCTCAGTTGCTCACCTACCTGACTCCTGAAGCATCATCCATCAGAAGTCAATAGCAAATGGCTGCAAAATCTGAAAAAAACAGCTCAGGTCTATAAGAGCTGTTTTACTTGATACCCTGTGAGGGCTTTGAGTATTTAGTTTTCTGAGACTCCTGACTGACCCCAGATTAATTCACACAGCAGAATGGTGACAGCCTAGGGGTTTAGCTGGCTTTTATTGCATTGTCATTGTGACAAAGGTGGTTTGAACACCTGAGGTGGGTCTCAACACCAGCTGAGAAAATGAGTGTATTAATCAAATCTAAGAAGGCCCTCTATCTTGCTCCAATTAATCATCTTCTTCCTCAGGAAAGGTGGGAGAAAGCAAGCCCTTTATCACTCTCATTAATCAGAGCACCCTTTTCACAGATGCAGTCTACAGTGAAGGTCTTCACAGTAAGTATAAAAAAAAAAACAAACCAAAAAGCCAAAAGGTTCTTGAGTATATTTTTTGTCTGATTTGTTGGTAATATTTATTTAAAAAAAAAAAAGAAAGAAAACTAACATCTCTGAGCAAAGGAGAGACAATGTCAAAACAAATAGCTGATGTTTTTCAGGGATCAAATCACCATCACTTGGTGATGCTTTTTCTCCTTTGTCCTGAAATCTTTAATACTATGGAAGCCATTTCTGGCAGACACAGGTATGCTCCAGCACACAGCTCTGTAAGAAGATCTTACTATTCCATCCACAGTTCTCAACCTTCTAGGAGCTAAGTTTGTCTTGTGAATGCAAGCAGAAACCTTTTCAAGGTTCTCCATTCTAGGATTAAAGTAGTCATATTGAACAGTCCAAAATGTCTGTCATCATTCCAGCAACAAGAAAGCCAGAAAAAACTTGGGAACTCATACATATTCAGGGATTTTGATATTAATTCCTTTTACACTTGACAAAGATGAGTATCATCTCTTCTATGCTACAAAGCAATGCCCTAGACCACAGAAGACCATGGTGCAGTGATATGGCTCCAACACCTAAGACATCATGAAGAGCCTTGATGAAAAACTGTAGGGTTCAGCTGAATTTCCTCTTTCAATGTTCATGTATAACCTCTTGGGTAAGCAAATTCTAGGGATCTCTCCAGTTCCTTAAAACAGCCCTCTCTGTGGGCCAAGATCTCCATGAAAGAAGCGATAGGTAAGTTTTTGCACAGGAACTAGATGATTCATTCCAGGAGGGTTTGTCAGTTCATGATTCTTGAGTTGGTGGGCATGCTTCTTTGCTCCCTAAGCAATATTTGCTTTTGGTTAGGGAAGGTAGATAGACACTTACAGAGATGGCTCCTTTTCCATTAACATACTAAAAAGGACATCCAGCTCCCCCATAAAAATCCTGGATATCCAAGTCAGAGATGAGGATACCACAAGGTGAGAGCTCCGGGCTCATGCTTTGATATCTGGTGCCAAATGTATTCACAAGTCCATATTATCTCATTGTTATTTGTGTCAGTCAACCCAGACTCCCTTTTAGTGCTGAGCTTAACATCCATGTCAATTCTTAAGCTTTCCTGTTCCAAAGTGTGACCTTTCAATGCCTGTGAAAAGCTAGCTAGGTCCCAGCTTTCCTGCTTCTCAGTCCTCATTTGAAATGCGGGACATTTCCTTTCGTGATAGTATGGCTCACAGGCCACAGGTCATGGGTGAGCTGTTGCCAGCAAAATCCTCCAACAATCACAAAAAAATAGGGAGAAAAAACAAACAAACAAAACTCCACACAAACAAAACAAAACCAACCAAACAAAAAAACCCACAAACAACAAAAACAACCCAACAAAACTGATGCTTATGTATAGAGGAAGGTCTGATATTGCCAACTTGCTGTTATCTATCTGTGCTTCCCAGCAAAGGCAGGGATTATCAGTCTATGAAGTCTTTAGATGAAAGATGTTATGTTTGTGCCTGTGATCTCAGGTGGATCCTCTGGCAGCCACTGAAATGTTAACAAAGTTGTTCAGCTCATCCTTAAATTTGCCACTCTGATTCTGCCTTCGCCTGTTCATCACACAGTGAGAGTTTCTCCAAACTTAAGATGTTCCTGAGCCATAGGCTAGAGAGCTCATTTTTTTTTTTATTATGCATTTGATAATTGCATTTTCAGTTGGTGCCTGGATTATGTGGCTGTGGCTGTTCCTTCCTTGACCTCTGCGATAGTAAAATCAGTGTGGTGACTGAAAACAGAAGTCCATAAAATTGCCTGTGCCCCTGCTCAATGGCCAGCCATGAATCTCTGTAGGAGTACGCAGGTACACCAGTCCCTCCGGCCTGCCCAAGTGTATTCATCAAGGATTCTCACTGTATAACTCAAGCCGCAGTTATTTCACCAGCAGATTTACAGTGCATTTAAAACAAAGGATTATTTACACTGCTGTGGGGCCAGCAACAAATTAAAAAGAACTGGAGGTGGCAGAGGGAGCCGCCAGCGTGGAGACTAATTGCTATTAACCCACGGCTTCATCACTCAGCTTCTGAGTTGCAGGAAAGTTATTGTTCCCAGGGGCCTCTCACACTTAGGCATTGAGAAATATTGTTGGGAAATTCAATCAGTCATACAGTCTGGACCATAAAACAATGCTGTCCGCTCAGGGCTCTCTCCGCACAACTGGCGCTAGTTTTCTTCATTTCATCATTTCTTGGGGTTGAATTTATCAGTCAAACAAGCACCATGCCTGGTAGTACTGGGCAGCTCTCCTGTTCTCTCATTGCAATCCACCATCTCCCAATATCACCACTTCCCTCCTACCAGCATGCCTCTGTGCTGGCTTGCATCCCCTGGGATATTCCCCCTTTGTTCCTCTTGCAGCATCATACCCCTTCCCAACCCACCCGCCATGCGAAGGATCTCTTCCCCACCAGGCTGCCAAGAGCAGCTGAATTCAGCCCTGTTAACAGTCTCTGTCACTCCAGTTCTGCCAACAACCCTCCCATTTGGCCTGCACATGCATTGAACAGAAATAGTCTGGTGGTCAGATAGCGCTTTCCCTGCTGTTCGGTGACACCTTTGTTTAAGTAGCACTGATGTGTCGGAGTCAGAGATGACACTTGTGCCAGGCACTGCACCAGCAACACAGCCAGGCATCCCTGCACCTCAGCAGCAAGGTGGCAAGAGCAGGTCCTAGTGCAGAGGGTGTTTAGCAGAAGCTCCTTGGTCGTTTGGGGTGTTGAGCCCCACTGTGACCAGGAAAGGTAGCATTAACCTTGATAAAGGTGTCTGCCCCAGCACAAAGGTTCAGGCTGTCATGACCAGCTCCATCAGACCAGGATGGAGATGTCCACAGGACTCAGGGGCTTCGGAGCCACTTGCTGCCTATAACCCTGAGATACAACTATTACCATTTTTCTTTGTGCATGTGGGAGAGGGGTTCAATTCACAGTGCAAAAAGTGAAGTGCAGGCTGTGTTGCAGCCTGCTGGAGTGATGTTTTTGTAGCATGATGCCAAGGGTGTGTTTTGCATGTCCCAGGGCATGGCATGAGCTAGCAGGGTAACAAGGTTTGAGTGTAGAAGACTTGTCAGAATGGTCTTGCAGATTGTGGAGGGAACCAAAGTTTTCCAGGTCTTATCTTCACTGCCTATAGGGTGATCTCTGGAGTTTACTGTACCTGGAGCATCATCTGAGGTTTGACTCGAGGTAAAATAATAATTTTGCTCAAAAATGCCAAGGAGTATTGAGAATCAGGAGACAATGAACATCCAGGCAGCGTGGATAGTATGGGACATGGGAGATGGGTATTTATTTTAGAACACCAATGGGAAAAAACTTCTACTAATGTTGACATAGCCAGAACTTAATTTTTATGTAGTTATGGATTTGGAAGAAAGAAACTTTACTCTAGGGATTTACTAAAGATGCATGGGAGCACTTTGCAGTGTGTATCTTTTCCGTTTCTACTTTCAGGAACAGGGAAATGGTCTGAATGCCGTGTTCATGGTACAGGGAGAAATAAAAGACAAATTTGTTCCTCTTGAAGTTTTCATCTAGGTGTCCTGGCTGAACTAGGGGAACTTGAAAATCAGGAACATAGCAAGGAAAGGGAAAATGGAAAATCAATTGGCATCAAACCAAACTCGAAATATTTTAATGGGATTTTTTTTCTAAAAGAAATTTGTGATGTTCAGTTTGATTCAAACATGAATGTTTCCTTTAATTTGCAACATTTTTTTTTCAGGTTATTTAGCTTTTTTAACATTTTAGAAAAAAAGAATAAAGGCCAATTTCCTATGAACCATTATTTCAAAACAAGGATCATTGACCAAGTTAAGACATAATAGTACAGTGTTCCTGAAACAAAAGATCTCACTCAGACAAACAATGCATTTGACATTTTCACATGTTTCTCTGCCGCTTTCTTTCCAACAGTCGTCAAACATCACATTTTCACAGCTTTTCTCTTCCCAGATCTCCGTGTGGACAAGGAGAGGGGGAGGTTTCCATTTGTCAGAAGGAGACTGCCTGGCTGCGGTCCTGGGCAGCCTCACCAGGGCTGCACCATGGGGATGCGGCTTCTCTGGTGGACACCGTGGATGGATGTCCACCTCCCAAAACAAATGGAAGAGTGTGGGTAGCATACCAGGAAGGGGTGGAAAGTGCTGTCCCTGTTCAGGGTGTTCAGGGAGGCTGAGAAAGCAGGATCAGCCCAGAGGTGTGGGTTTCCAGCAAAGTGTAGACATGAGCTATTAAGATACTTCCATCTTTGATGCGCAGATCAATTGCCCAAAGGAACATGGGAACTTTCCAAGGCTGAGGATGAACGGCATTTAGTACAAATCTACAGATCTGAGACTCAGGGGCAATGCAAGTTCTACTTTTGCAGATGAGTGGGATCCGGGACACTCACTCAATTTACACTTCCTAAAACAAGAAAAGTGATCTTGCCTATAGGATTCTACATGTGAAAGCCATATTCAGACCTTTATCCATCAGCTGATTACATTTACAGGCTGAGACCAAGCCAAAAAGAAACTCCAGGTAGATGTCTCATCCAAGCTCTACAGGTCTGAATTGTTTATAGGGAAAAATTTACTGACGGATGCTGTGAAGCTCTATAGGACAACAGGATGACTCCTGTTGTTGAAATCTAATGCTACTAGTGAGTGGGGGAAAATGCAAGTTCAAACTAAAAATTCTTTCTCAAAATTGTGAGGTCGAGATTTCTATATAATTCCAAGTTTGCTTCAACTAATTTGAAAAATAAAGAGATCAAGTGCAAAATGATCTGGGAAGTCCACAAGAGACATCTGCTGCTAATGTCAGCACCAGCGGTTCCTGGATGGGACAGATGAAAGCATTTAGGGAAATCAAACAGGAAATTTTTAAGACAAATTAGATCCCCCCAGGTTGTGAAGCATTCTCAGTTTCACAGCAAGAGACATTTCCAGCTTCCAGGGACAGGTTTTGAGAGACTCTGCTGTGGTTTCCAATGGGAATTTTCTTCATGGTGGGTGTCTGGAACCGGTTTCTTTCAATCAATCATATTCATATATGTATATGAAAGACTTTCAACCAAAAGCTACAGGCTTGTTCAGTGTTAGGAAATCTTGACTGTCAAATAAATCTCAGGAACAATTATTTTCTTAAAATATATTTATATAT
>NW_010252178.1:2094-2351 GCF_000690775.1 Eurypyga helias | reverse complement strand
GATCCGTGGCCACCAAGTTGGGTGAGGTGGCCCCGTCCCTGGGCGTGGCCTTGGCCAAAGTGTCTTCATCCATGGCCATGGGGTTGGGGGAGGTGGCCCCATCCATCGGCAAGGACTCGGGCCAGGTGGTCCCATCCCTGGGCGTGGCCTTGGCCAAGATGGCCCCATCCATGGACACGGCCTCGGTGGCCCAATCCGTGGGCACAGACTTGGGCAGGGTGGCCCCATCCATGGGCGGGGCCCCGGGGGCCCCAGCC
>NW_010252178.1:0-1790 GCF_000690775.1 Eurypyga helias | reverse complement strand
AAGGTGGCCCCATCCATGGACACGGCCTGGGTGGCCCAATCCATGGGCGTGGCCTTGGGCAAGGTGGCCTCATCCGTGGTCATGGGTTTGGGCAAGGTGGCCTCATCCGTGGGCACGTGCCCCCACAAGGTCTCATCCACGGGAACGGAGGTTGCGGAGATGCTCCCATCCACGGACACGGAGCGGGGCGAGGAGCTCCCGGCTGCAGGCACGTGGCCGTGGCGCTCATTTGAGACGGAGCCGCTCACATGCCAGAGGTTCTCATCCGCCAATCCCCGGCCTCGGTGCTCCTGGAAGAGGTTCCCGTCCACGGCCACATGGAAGATGCTCTCGGACGTGGATCCACGGCCTTGGTGCTCACGGAAGATGCTCTCATCCGTGGACACGGACTTGGGCAAGATGTGCTTATCCATGGATGCGGGTGGGACGTTCTCATCCGTGGACGTGGATGTGGGTGGGATGATCCCACCTGTCGACACGTGGAAGATGTGGGATGGTCCACGGCCTTGGTGTTCATGGAAGATGCTCTCATCCGTGGACTCTGGTGGGATGTTCTTATCCGTGGATGCGGGTGGGATGTTCTCATCCGTGGCCATGGCCGTGGGTGGGATGGTCCCACCCGCAGACACGTGGAAGATGTGGGATGGTCCACGGCCTTGGTGTTCATGGAAGATGCTCTCATCCGTGGGCATGCTCTTGGGTGGGATGTTCATGGATGTGGGTGGGATGGTCCCACCCGTAGACACGTGGAAGATGTTCTCGTGCGTGTTCACGGATCTCAAGGATCCGTGGCCGTGGTGTTCATGGAAGATGCTCCCACCCGTGGACATGTGGAAGATGCTCTCGGAGGCGGATTCATGGCCTTGGTGCCCATGGAAGATGCTCTCATCCGTGGGCATGCTCTTGGGTGGGATGTTCATGGATGTGGGTGGGATGTTCTTATCCGTGGCCGTGGATGTGGGTGGGATGGTCCCACCCGTAGACACGTGGAAGATGTTCTCGTGCGTGGATCCGTGGCCTTGGTGCTCATGGAAGATGCTCCCAGTGGGGTCGTGTGAGATGCTCCCACCCGTGGACACGTGGAAGATGCTGTCGGAGGTGGATTCACGGCCTTGGTGCTCACGGAAGATGCTCTCATCCATGGACATGGATGTGGGTGGGATGGTCCCACCTGTAGACACGTGGAAGATGTGGGATTGTCCACGGCCTTGGTGTTCATGGAAAATGATCTCATCCGTGGGCATGGACGTGGGTGGGATGTTCTTATCCGTGGACAAGAGTGGGATGTTCTCATCCGTGGATGTGGATGTGGGTGGGATGGTCCCACCTGTAGACACGTGGAAGATGTGGGATTGTCCATGGCCTTGGTGCTCATGGAAGATGCTCTCATCCGTGGGCATGGACGTGGGTGGGATGTTCTTATCTGTGGGCATGGCCGTGGGTGGGATGTTCTTATCCGTGGACGTGGATGTGGGTGGGATGGTCCCACCTGAAGACACGTGGAAGATGCTCCTGGAGGTGGATTCATGGCCTTGGTGCTCATGGAAGATGCTCTCATCCGTGGACATGGCCGTGGGTGGGATGTTCCTCTCCGTGGGCATGGACATGGGTGGGATGTTCCTCTCCGTGGGCATGGACATGGGTGGGATGTTCCTCTCCGTGGGCATGGCCGTGGGCGGGACGGTCCCGCTCGGGGACACGTGGAAGACGCTCTCGGAGGTGGATCCACGGCCTCGGTGCTCCCGGAGGCTGGACTCGGGCGAGATCTCCTCCGCGGGGCCGCGGCGCTG
>NW_010252177.1:0-9343 GCF_000690775.1 Eurypyga helias | reverse complement strand
ACCCACCCAACCAACCAAAAAGCCCCATGGAAATGTAAAATCACTCTGAGGTGTGTTTTGTCATGGGGAACGAAGTAATTATTCCTCTGGTCTGCTTTTGAAGCTGAAGCCTATGGGCTGAGGGCTGTGCTTGGACAGGAGTCAAGAGGCTCTCAGGGGGTATTATGTAGGCATTTACATAGACCAGGGAATATATGTACTTGGAGTAGATTATGGCTGGAAGAGTCTGATGCTATTGCAGTTTCAGGGACAACACAGGGTGTATATGCATTTACAAACCCACTGGGGCATTACACTGAGGTTTGTGGAGAAAGACCGGAAGACGCTGGTGCTCTGCTTTGGTTTTGGGAAGTTTGAGATCTTCCTTCTGTAACCCCTTTTTTTCCTCTCCCTCTCCATCTCCGTCTCCGTCTCCGTCTCCCTCTCCCTCTCCCTCTCCTTCCTTTCCTTTCCCAAGAAACCCCTTTACATCCCCCTAGCCATTTCCCTCCTCATGCACATGGCTCCCCATGCATGTGCACTTCTGCCTTGGCCAGACCAGGGTTACTGTTGTAGCTCCCCTCAGCAAACTATTCCCTGGATCGACAGAGCTACCTGTTACGCTTATTTATCTGCTCAGCCTGAATTCTGCCTCATGCAGCTCGGTGTAACTAAGTGCTCCCCTCTTGTTTCCAGCCCTCAGAGTGAGTCCTCATTCTCTCTGCACCTTCCAAATAGCCCCAAATAAATGTCTGTGTGGGTTTTGGCAGGAGCAGAGGCCAGAGCTCTGGCCATATACAGTTAATATTTACTCCCTGTCCGGCTTTCCTGCTCACACCTGACCTTATTTTGTTTGTACTGGAAACTTTCCACTGTAAGTAATGTCACTGAGCTTACTTTTCCCACCCTTGTTTGGCCAGGCTATAGATGTTTATTTTCAGTTAATATTTCATCGTTGAATGGTTTCTATAGCCCTTCCTTTTCCTTCCATGCTTCTTGAACTCCTTCCAGTTCACCTTTATCGGTGCTGAAAGTACTTAAATCTGAAAGCAGTAGTCGAGATGCTATCTCATCAGTATTGTGTACTGAGAGAGACATCTATCAATTCCCAGGTACATGACACGATGCCTCTGTGTTAGAAGCCCAAAAATTACATTGGATTTTTTTCTTTCCTTTCTTTTTTTTTTTTTGGTCACAGTGCTAGATCCTATTTAATTTACTGAAGCCCATACATCCAAATCTATATGTTAGTAGGCACGTGTATTACACCTACTGTATTCCCTTCAGTCACCGCTTTGCAATTATAGGAAGAAAAAAAATGCGTGCGTATGCTTTTCTTCCATTCTCTATAAATCCATGCTGTTTATTGGTTGTGGATCTATTCTCCCCTAAGCGCTTAGGATTTTTACCTTTTAATATGTTTTCCACTATATTACTGCAGGCTGAAGTTGGGCTTACCAGATGGTAGATGACAGGTTCACTCTTTCTTTCCCTCTTCCCTTGCCATTTTAAAGACCAGTAACATGCTATGCTCCCTTTTCTTTTCAGACCTCTTAGAGCTCACTAATTCTCGACAACACTTTAAAATAATTGTCAGTAGTTTGGATAAGTTCATTAGTTAATTCCCTTTCCTCTCCATGCTGCATATCACAGGGATATGCTCAGTTTCACATCCTTAGTTTTCTCCCCCTCAACCTTCCTTATGACCTTCTCTCAATAATCTTAACAACAAGGTTATTTTTCATAGTTGTACTTTATTTTTTCTTAAAAACTGCAATTCAATACTTTTGCTAATTTATAATCTTTGTTCCTTTTTTGCCTTCCTTGTAGAATAACGAACCTCTTTTGTTCCTAGAAATATACTTCTTCCTGTTGTAATTAAAAGATCATCTACACATCTAAGTAGTTGCTACATTGAAAAATGGAGGCACCATTGCTAGCAATGCTGTTATGCTCTATAAATAAGGCAATTTTACATGTTTAATACATTATCATGGGCATAAAATATAAAAATGTGTTGAAATACAGTTTAGTAAGAGTCAAAATCCATATATTTAACAGAGGAAAATAGTTTTATTCTCAGACTCTTCCTATATTTGAACTTTTTTTGAATTAAAGTGTAAACTCATTTCCCGTTACATCCTTGCAGTTGACAGGATAAGCAACAACAAAGAACAAAGGATTTCCTTCTTGGATTACTTTGCTAAATTCATACTTTAATCTTTTGGTAGACGATGTTTTTCAAGCACACTCAGATGTCTGATTGTCAGCTTTATGTCTCAGGAAGTATTCCCGGCAATTCCGGTACAGTAAAGTATCTACCTCTAGCAAGTCTCTGTGTACTATATAACTTTTATAGTCATTATAAAAGTAATTTATTGAAAAAACTTAAACCTTTTCCAACTCAACTGACTTTTGATTTAAAGGTGTGTGCTCCTGGTTATGGTAATCAGGTGTGGTAGGTGCTTTTTTCAGAATTAGGTTTGCTGTTTATGTCACAAAGTTTAGAAGCTCTGAGACTAACATCCTCTAAAACATAGCACGTTCACAGACCAGAGATATCAGCTCATGTTTCACTATTACACTGCCTGGAATTACACGTAACACAAGGTAGGAAAACTTTTCCCTTGTTTAGATCACATTTTTTCTCTTGTGTATTATTTCTGTATGCCTTCACTATAATACAATACAGCGATTCTGGCTACAGGCTGGGTCTGGGGAAATGGCATGTAACAAAAAAGGGGAAATTACGTAGCTCATTGACATGCGACTGTGTCTTTCTGTGTCTTCTGTCTTTCTGTCTTTGCCTTCTGTCTTTCTTGCTTCCTTTTTGTCTCTCTTTTTCTTATGTGCCTCTTTTTTTTTTTTTTTCTTTCATTCTTTCTTCCTTTCTTGTTTCATATACCATATGGCCATGCTTCATTTTAAAAGGGACAGGCTCCTCTAATAACATCAGCGATTGCGACCAGGAAGGCTCTTTGTAACAGTGCCTAGCTCTGATTAGCGCTGTGACACTTGCTCACGGTATTTTTGAGCCAAACCATTGGAATGGGATTTGAACTTGCTTTCCGATCCAGAAAGGAGGATGCTGCCAGCTATGGTCCCACTCCAGCCGTTGTTTCTGCGTGGGCAGAGGCCTGCTGGTGCAAACCAAAGCACTCCACCTCGCTGCAGCTACAAGGGCAAGGGAAGGAAAAGCAGAGAGGCATGACCAGGTGAGGCAGGGACCCTGCTGCGCTCCTGAGAGGTCTAGCTGCTGAGCTCTGACATCCGCGGGAGCCTATGGCAGCCTTGGTGTTTCTCTGCATTGTGCTGGTAGGTCAGTGAGTCCCTCCTTCAAATCCAGGCTTAGCATACCCACTGCCAGAGCTCAGCCAGGAGCCAAGGTGGGTAAGGGCAGAGGCCAAATGCTATCCATGGAGGAAAAAAACCCCTGTACAATCAGTTCTGTGAGGAACTCTTGTCTTTCAGAGTGTTTTGCAACACAGCTTCAGTCTCCAAGAACAGTCGATGGACCGCAAAGCTTACACATAACTTCCTCTCTGAGGGTAAGACTGAGTGACCACAGAATGCTTGAGGGCTGACAAAAGCTTTTAACATCCTTAGTTCCATCTTAGGCTGTCACAGAGACTTACCAATGTTTCCTTTGCAGAGTTATTGGATTATTCCAGAAGACTGCTGGGGGCAAGGGGCTCTGAGCACCTGCAGGCTGAATCCACCAAGGTGACAGGCATCTTTGAAGAGGCAAGTTTGCATGGAGTTCTGAACGTATTTCAGACTGATGTACTTCATTATTGTCCTTTTTCTCTCACTGATCATCCACTTGAATAACTGTTTGATTCATTTGAGTTTAAATGGGCATGAAAAAAACCAGTGTGGCTTAAGGCAAGGCTAGGTACATCTATTCTACAAAACGTGTAAGGATTCATCTGGGGATTTACAAGATGAAGCACTGTCAGGGGAAGGGCATAGGCAGCCTTTGCACAGCCCTGACCCTATACACACCTGTGTTAATACAGGAAAGAAGCCCTGTTTAATGTACCGGTTGGTTACCTACTTCTTGTCAATAATTCTGGATAAAGACCTTAGTGAAGAGTGACATGCTGTTTTTCTGAGAGTTGAGTTCACTGAGGTCAACTTTATCCTGGTCTGACTGGCCATCAGGCTTGGAGGGATGCTTCTTCGAACAGCCAAAGGTGTCTCCCTGAGACATATTTTTTAGACTTACCAAACAGGGCATGGGATTTTCCTTGCCTCACTCTCTTAACTGTGGCCATAAGAACTTATGCAGGAATTTCCTAGCGTAATGGCAGAAGGATAAGAGATGGAGGCTCCAACACTGACATTGGCTCTGATAAACCCAAGTCACCCTGGAGACACAGGTTTCATGTTACATGAGACACATGAGATTTGATCTTTGGGCATCCAGGCATCTAACATCTTGGTCCATGTTTTGCTTTTCTAAATTTGGCATCTCTTCTTTCAACCATACCATGTGATTTCCTTCAGGGTTCCTCCACTTCTTAAGGTAGGTTCTGTGCTCAGCTGAAGTAAAACCAAACCAAACCAACTCTACCCAAAGGTAAAACAAAGACTCAAATGCTTTCAGCAGTGATAATTATTCCTTTGTATGAGATGAAGCCCATGTGTCAAGGAGTGGAGTTTTGGTGTGCTCGCTAAGTTCTGATCATGCATGGGATGAATCTGAACCCAAGTGCTCACACATCACAATATTTGGGCACCATTTTTAGTGATAACTTCAGGATTATGCTGGCAGTGTGAGATCAGGCACAGTGAGAAGCATGAAGCCTGCAACACATTGTTATCATATTCATGCTGTTGATTCTGGTTCCCTGATAAAGTTAATTGACTGAGTCAGGGCAAATTTGCTCCACACCTGCTCTGGACAGAGCAAGCTCAACCAGCTCTAATCAATCACTCCCACCAGGAAACTGGCACAAATGATGCTTGTTCAGCTGATGCCAGTGGCTGATCTCGGTGGCACTGGTGTAATCCCAGGGTAGGACTGTGGAAAGTGCAAATTGCCCTGGGGAAACTGCATCAGAATATGTCCCTAAGCCACTTTATTTTTTTTCCTCTTAAAACAGTACGTTCTGAGACTTTCTAATAAGCCTTGCTGGTCTCAATGCCTTTCAGTTAATGCTCTGGCAGCATTTCCTTCAGAAATATTGTACTTTATTGCATTTGCGACCTGTCCATTGTCAAATTGGTTCTAGAATGGACCAAGGGAGGATCTTTCCCTCTGGTGCTCATACTCAAACTCCTCCTCTATGAGCCTTCAGCAAGGAGGCATGACTGCACTTTGCTCTGTGGTAGGTACCATGGGCCAGGAGTCTGAGAAACAGCTCACTGTGTCCTACATTTCCTGGATTTACTCATCAGGAGGTGCACCCCCGTTAGGACATGTTTAGAAATGGCTATTAGAAACACCCAGAACCTGCCTCATCCTTTGGTTCTCAAAATTTCTGAGCCCTTTTAGCTGTTTTGCCCTGCTCTGCTGTTCACATACAAAGCACTCCATCCAGAAGTCATGCCTCTTCCTGGAGGGAACTTGTACCTAAAGGCTCTGGCATGATTCTGTGGGAGTCCATGGATCTTGCTACATGAAGGAGCAGGACCTAAGCCCTGTGCCAAGCCCCTACAGTGGTTACAACATGGGATACAGCAGCTATGGCAAACCTGGGACCAGAAGACTGGTTAAAACCCCCAGCAGAGCTGAAGCTCTTCACAAGGCAGCTGCAGAAGGTTAAACTGTGTTTGCAGACAGTAGGTGACAGGACAAAGAAAGGCAGGCAGCAGCAAGCCTTATGAATGACAGCCCTTGCTTCTGAAACGCTTAAATGTGTTACTGTTTTTTAGTTAGCAGAGAGTTTTTTAGGAATGGTCCCTCATTAGGACCATTCCTTTGGGGTTAAGTCATAGCACCCCAGAAAGATGGCAGAAGAGAGATGGGCGTCATGCTCAAAGGTATTTTGACAAGAACAGCAACAGCTATAACAGCTGCAGAAACCCTGTGGAGTGATGGGCAATGTTTTAGCAGGAGACAAATAGACTGCAAAGGCAATTTTTTTTGGAAAGGCCATGTATGCATTTGGATCCTGTGAGCTCTGTTTACATGCTGTGTCTACAGACCCGCATCCTGTGCTAAATGTGGGTTTGGGTAAATTACTGCCTATGCGTTGTGGCATCAGGGGCTTCAACCAGCGGCAAGCGGCCACTCAAAGGGTTACTGTGGTTTGTGCACTGCCTCGTGATATCTTGCCTGTGTGTCCAGAAGCTCAATCAGAAATCAAGGGGAACATTTCAGACTTTAAACAAGGAAAGCAGGGCATGGGCAGATACAGTGCTATCAGCCCTATTGTACTCACCCCAGTTTTGGTGGGCACAGTAGTGGTGTGCTTCTCTCTGTGCTGGGCTCTGTAGGCAGGAGAAGGAGTTCATCTGTCCCACTGAATTTAATTCCTTGAACATCTGGTCTCCGTCTGCTACAGAAAAGATGGAAGGCCAGATGGGAACATCCTAGTGGCTGCAGTCAGCCTGAGGGGCACCTACTGCAAGGTGCTCAAAGATATTTTTGAAACGATAGATCACAGGACCTGAAGAGCTTTCACATAAAAGACCTAGTGTTAGCGTAAAGTTAAATAAGGTGTAATTTTGTTTTCTTTTCTAAGAGAAAGATTTAATACAGTAAGAGGTAAGAGATCTATTCTCTGGAAATTCAGTAGGTAGACCACGCTTCTAGGGAAAGGATAATAAAAAGCAGAGAGTAAGCCTGTGCACAGGCTGCACACACTGTTTAGTTGCTAGTACACACCCTGCCCCTACTTTCATGCATTACAGCTACCCACTGCCAAAACAGAATTTGGGAAGAGAGAGGCTTGAGGAGAGGGTTCACGTGAACCGCATGAAGTTCAACAAGGCCAAGTGCAGAGTCCCCAGTATCAATACAGGCTGGGTGATGAAAGGTATGAGAGCAGCCCTGAGGAGAAGGACTTGGGGGTACTGGTGGACAAAAAGCTGAACATGAGCCGGCAGTGTGCGCTGGCAGTCCAGAAAACCAACCGTATCCTGAGCTGTATCCAGAGAAGTGTGGCCAGCAGGTCGAGGGAGGGGATTCTGCCCCTGTACTCTGCTCCTGTGAGACCCCACCTGCAGTACGGTATCCAGCTGTGGAGCCCACAACATCAGAATGATATAGACTGGTTAGAGCACATCCAGAGGAGACCATGAAGATGGTCAAAGGGCTGGAGCACCTCTGCTATGAAGACAGGGTGTGAGAATTGGGCTTGTTCTTCCTGTAGATGACTGGGGAGTCTTCATTGCAGCTTTCAGTACTTAATGGTAGCTTATAAGAAAGATGGAGAGAGATTTTTTGCCAAGGCCTGTAGTGACAGGATGAGAGGCCATGTTTTTAAACCAGAAGAGGTTTTATGTTTTTAAACCAGAAGAGGATAGATTTAGATTGGACATAAGGAAGAAATCTTTTATGATGAGGGTGGTGGGACACTGGAACAGGTTGCCCAGAGAGGTTGTGAATGGCCCATCACTGGAATTGTTCAAGGTCAGGTTCAATAGGCCTTTGACTAACCTGATTAAAGATGTCCCGTCCATTGCATGGGGGTTGGGCTAAATGATCTTTAAAGGTTCCTTCTGACCCAAACTATTCTGTGATTCTAAGAGTCTGAAAGAAGTTCATGCCCAAAGGGTAATATGTACTGCATCATGTTTGGCTCCCTCCATGATACATAGTCCTCTTAGACCATCCTCAAAGGCTCTGTGTTTCCAGATGCCCAATCTGTCAGCATGCTCTGTTTTTTCTTAGTTTGGTGGTTCACACACTGTGTGGACTGCCTATATCACCTGTACCACATCTCATATTATTATGGGTATTGTAAACTGACAAAACAAACACAAACTAATAATGAGATCTCAGGGCCTCCAGGAGCTTGAGGAGATGCAGGGCACATGATGTGAGCTCTGGGTAAAACCAGGCTGCTGAAGAGTGGTCTGGCCTTAGCGATGTGGGTATCCATCAATCTGTGCCACTTCGCCTTGGGGACTAGCGACCGCTCCTCACTCCCCTTTACTTAGGAGTGCAGATATAGCCTAAAAGCTGGAACCTTCATCACTGGGACCATGTCAGCTGACAAATCAAAGTTGCACAATTTCTCTGGGATGTGAAATGGCAAAAGAAAGTTTGTCCTACTGAACTGGCCAAACCAGGCAGCAAATTTTAGGGACAAACAGGGACCCAATGTCACTGACTTCAGCTGTGTGATATTTTTTTTTTAACTTACTAATCAAGAGTAAAGACATTTATGGTCAGAGGCTGACCATACATCACTTACTGCCATCACTAAGTCAGCTCCAAATCAGTGATGCTGCAGATTGAATACAAACCTAACTGAGGTTTGGTAGTTGATAGAAATGCAGTGTAACGAAGTCTAGAGCTAGATCATGTTTATGCTATGTTGTGAGGAAAACAGAAGTCCATCCAATTTCAAATGAAAAGTGGACAACAGCTGCCAGAACTGCTGCTGGAATGAAACCCTGGAATAAAAAAAGAAGGGTATTAGCATAAGGTAGCCGGAACAGCTTCACAATTTCACAGGATTTTATTTCAGCCTCTATTGTGATTCTTAAGCAGTTACAGAAGAATGTTTATTAAAAAAAAAAGAAGAAGAAATAATCTGGGAACTGGAAAATCCACTGTTCAGTGTTATCATTTATACAACACATACAGATCAATTAAAACAAATGGACATAAAAATTAACTATCCCCATAGGTGACACAGCTGGTTCAAGGAAGATTTATCCTTTCAGATCAAATTTGGCATAGTTTATTCACTGAAGTGTTTGAGAAACCTTTCTGTCCTCCCTGTTCTCACACCCCTGAGACAGACTTGCTACAGCTAAACAGGAGATTTTGGTATTTGTGCTGGTTTCGACTGGGATAGAATTAATTCTCTTCACAGTAGCTAATATGGGGCTATATTTTGGATTTGTGCTGAGCAGAATGCTGATAACACACTGAAGTTTTTGGTGTTGCCAAGCAATGTTTACATTAAGCTTAGGACTTTTTCAGTTTCTCATACTGTCCCTTTGTTCCCAGCTTCTTCTCTAAAAGAGGCTGAGAAGGACAGAGCCGGGACAGCTGACCCAAGGTGACCAAAGGGATATTTCATGCCATAAAATGTCATGCTCAGTATAAATGTTGGGGGGAGTTGAACGGGGGGTCTGGCTCTCAGGGCTCTTGGGTCTCTTAGGTGCGCTCTCTCCCCCTCTCTCTGGCTCTGGCTCTTGCTGCTTGTGGGATAGCTGGGCATTGGTCGGTGGGTGGTGA